>NW_019396782.1:2577-64302 GCF_000591075.1 Eurytemora carolleeae | reverse complement strand
AAACATGATTCTAATAACTTATGTTACCCTGAACCTGAGGGAATGAGAGGAGACAGTTCCTTGAAACGACCGCACAACTTGTAAATCTAGAGGTTTTTGGGGGTTTCCCAGAAACCCAGAGAGAAAGAACGGGTTAAGGTCGTCAAAAGGTTGTTCTTAGAAACTGAAGAGACTTAGAAATAGGGCGCAATTAGCAGGGGCGAGTACTAGATATTGCAACCTCTCCTCTCCCCGCCCCATTACAGGCCCATAATAATTTCACTTTTTTTAGTAAGAACATGCGTGAAACGTGCAAATATTGAAAAATAAAATATTACGGTTTCAAACTTTTGTTGTTAATTTCAATGTATATTTTTATGACGATTTTATGTCGATCAGTCGTCTTCTTATTCTTCAGTTTTATGGAATTTACTGTTCTTTGTTCATATAAGAAAATTAACCATTTTCATTACATATGTTGATGTTTTTTTTTACATGAGAATGAAATGTTTTTTTTTTAGATTTTCTAATCTGATTAGATAAATGTGTTAAACCTAATGTAAATAAACAAACCCTGATATCCCAGACTTTGTTTATCTTTAACCTATATCAAATTGAATATCCTTGTTTACGTAAATCTGGGGTTTTCTAAGTTTTGTTGAATTCATGCTCACTAGGCACTGAGATCATTTGAAGTACCGTACCGACTTATTGGGAGATAGTCAAAGAGAAGAGAATATATATTAGAGGGGAATTTACAGGAAAAAAGTGTAAAACGGCCATTTTGTAGTTGCGTATACTCTGTGTACATATTGAAACCAGTTCTCTCTGGGTGGAATTTGTAAACAAGAATAGATGCCTCAGTGTTCGTTTAGTATCCGAGGAGGTTAAGCGCATTGAATTTTGTTAACTCACATAATAGTTTCCTATGTCCAGAATATTTCATTGATTATTTATGTGAAAGATGAATCCCATGTCAGGCTTCGACAGCTGTCTTGTGTTTACATTACTGCCCAGTGACAGTACACTGCAGTACAAAAGATGCGTACACCTCTGAAATAACTTTCCTTGCATTAAATCCTTGGTATAGTACAGTATACATATGAAGGAGAATAAGCGGGATCGAACACCAAATTTAAATTTATTATTCGTTTTTTCATTAACTTTAAAGATATATATAAGATATACGGTGGTAGGCGATTTTACCCATATAATGAAGACGACTTTTTTATTCAGTTCTGATTTTAAACAAGCTTTTTCGAATTACCATAGATAATTATAGATTGCGCATAAGACGATATTTTTCTTCTTGAAAGATATAAATGTACAGAGATGTTATAATGATATTCCTATTATATAGATTAACTAGGTCGGTTGTGAACATTGGCTGTCATTGAGTACTTGTGGTGTACATGAGTTCTGTAGAGAGAAATTTAAGTTAGCTTAGTCCTTCTCATGTCCTTCTTCAGTTCTCGTCAATATGATATATTGTTCAGTGAAATATTGTTGTTCAAATAGTTCCATTCCTGGAGTTATTTTACACTCTATTTATGAAATCCATTAAAACACCAAACCACCCCACTTATCAATCATTGAAGTACACTTTGACCCCTAGAAGTACGAGTTCGCGGACTGTACAATTCTTGGTGATTTTGCTTACATAAGCTATCTATGTTTATTTATTTATCTATGGAAAAACAAGCTTACGAGTAATTAAAGAGAAGCTTTTTTCTTAAATATGTATTCATGTTTGACGATAGATATCAAGTCCAGAAAGAGAAAGAAAAAATTTAAATTTTTTTAATAAATAAATCATATATTTTAGAATATACAGATCAAACCATTATAATATATAGTCTAGTATATAAATAGAAAATTATTAAATGTAGATAATGTGATTAAAATTTGTGGGTTGCTGAATTAACATTTCCACATTTACATTTGTAAAATCAATTAAAATTAGAATCTTCATTCACATTTCACGGATTTACAACATTTGTCGTCTTCATTGCAACCTTCTTTGCCCTCATCACAGCAAGCTTCATTGTCATCCCCACATATTCCTTCATCATCGCAGCAATTCTTCTTGTCATTCTTACTTATCTTTTTGTCATCACAACATTTGCTCTTGACATCGCAGCACTTATTTTTATCATCAGAACATTGTTCCTTTTTGGAACAGCCCTCTGCCTTGTCATCGCAGCAGTTGTCTTTCTTTTCATCACAACATTCTTGGTTTTTGGTGCATTTTTTCTTTTTGTCATTGCAGCTTTTCGCCATTTTAAATTCAGCTGATTTCTGATCAGCTGATTTTGCGTGACAGTCCAGCTTTTCTTGTTCTCCAATACAGCAGGTGGCAAGATCATCACAACAATCTGGAGTTAAAATAAATTTCTATATTTAGAAATAAAAAAAACTAGACTTAAGAAAAGTAATATCAGTGAAAAACGTAAAGAACTCCCGTCGAATCTGCAATTCCTTTTATGAAAAAACAGCCAAATTAATCAAATGTAAGGATGAATCCTTTTTATGATCTCCTAACTAAAGTGCCCGGCGTTGCCTGTGTAATTTGAAAAAGTCTTAAGAATATTTTTTAGCCTTTGTTTCCCCCGGAGGAGGCCTGGGTACCGATGGGGTTTCTCAAAAAATTTCAGCCATTTTGGTCGTGCAGTTTGGCTATCTATAGCTAACATATGTATAATTATAATTATTATGTTGATAAAGGGTACCAACTGCAGATTCTAGAAAAAGTAAGTAGTTCATACAGACTATTAGTTTTTACATTTTTTAGAACTTGACCCAATCAAGTTATTTAGAATTTGAAAATTAAATAAAAATCAATATTATGCATGTCTTTGAAAAAAATTAAAACATGCCGATATGGGTTGCTTTTTAAATACACGTGTTTGATGTAATGGATAAGAAAAATATTCAACAATACAAGGGTAATCCACATGCAAAGATGAGACGACGATACAGAATTTATTCAGCCTTTTTTCTCAAATTTCTGGCACAAAACACTTGTTTCTGTCTTTGTGAGATCATAATGTACTTTTTAAAATTGTAATAAAACTTTACGTTCAAACCTTAGGTTTAGTGGTTATATATACAGGGTGTCCCACGAAACATGACATTTAATAAAAAGTTATATTTAGTTAAACAAATCTTTTGCTTAATTATATTTTACTTTGAAATCAATTTTAATATAACATGACTCCAATATAATATTTTTATTGATATTTGGTGTCAAACAACTGAACAAATAATAGAAAAAGACATTCTAAACTAATACTCAACTGTCATGTTTCTTGAAACACCGTGCATGTCGTGATTAACGTCTCATCCTATGTTGGTAACCCTGTCTATCATAGTTATTTAAAATCTCTAACCTGATACTTTACGAAGGGACATTTTAAAATGATACAAATTCTGATAGGTTTCCGGCTTTTATTCGAAATAGTTTTTGGCTTTTAATCTTCCGTAAAACGGATCAATGGTTTTATAATGTCTTACAAAACTGAAAAGCTATCAATAGTTTTTGCTTGCTGTAGTTACAATTATAATTGTTCTATTATTAGGAATAAGCTAAATTTCTGACCAGAATGATTTTCAAAACAATTGACAAGATCCAAATACTCTCTATATAAAGATGCGGTTATAGTAAAATCTAAAATTCTACGTACCTTGTTTGGTCTAATAAAGATTGATGACAAATGTCGTCTTCTATAATGAATAAAAGGCAAGTTTTGTTTGCTTGGAAGCTTCATTCCATTTAATGATTCTTACTTTTTAATCCGAATCCCAATAATTTTGTAATTAACCCTTCAATTGACGAGTGAATGAGTTAGATATGCATACATTTATGCAAAATTATTTCTTTGCTTTTAATTAAAAAAAGACGACATTAGCTCACTTGGATATTATTAGAGTCCTGTCCTGTCCCTTTCATTCAAATTTCATACAAATTCAGGTTTATTTCAACAAAATATTCTGTTATCCAACAAATGATTAAATAACTTCAGAAATACAATTTAATATTATTGATTCATGTTCAATTTTAGCATAAATATTTACTGTGAAGTGTTAAATACCTGCTGTTTTAATGTTGATTGTTCATGCAACCAAAATAACCAAAAACGTTAAAAACAACTATACAGAGCTTACACAATGCATCATCTTTATAAAGAGATTTTTGGCAAGATCTTATGTTAAATCGCTTTTTTTAATATCTTTGTTCAGAGAACCTTTTTTGTATATAATGTAAAAACGTCAAACTTCAAAAATCATATTATTTTTCAATATGAAAGATATCTTAAATGTTCAGAGCTGAAAACTTTAGAATGGTGGATATCGGGATTACTGCTTGATCCTCCCTTTTTGATAATCTCAAGATTAACATAATCTTGCAAGATTATCTTAAAAGTGTATGAAAAACGATAAAATTCAAATTAATATTTAATCATCTGAGAAACTGTAGCAGCCAATCAGAGAAAAGTGGGCAACCAATGAGAGAACAGAAATATTCTCATTGGAGAAAACAATTAACGGATATCCAAGGAGAGAGAAAAAGAGTGGATTAGGACAAAAATGAAAAGTTTCCACAGTGGATATTCGGATCAAGAAGTCAGGATTAAAGTTTATCCATTCTAAAGTTCCCAGCTCTGGCGTCATTTAAAGTAAAAAATCCTAAAATGTCTTAAAACTCAGCACAAAACAATGCCGGGTATGAAGGGTCGTTGTGAATTCGTCTACATGTCCTTTTTAACTGGGGGGCTGAACCTACAAGAGTCAGTTTAAAAGGATTTTAAATCATTTGGAATCAGTGATCTATTATAAGACGTACCATTGCAGACTTTTACAGAGCAATATTTCATAGAAAAGAAACGGTTCTGAGTAAACTGAGTAAAATTCAAGATACAAAACCTCCCCATACACTTGTACTCCGAAAGCGTTCTGCATATTTGATTATAGAAAAAAATGGTATGGACAATAAAAAAAACATTTTTACTGATAAATAATGTCATTTCCAAATTAGATTTCGTTATGAACTTAACATACTACATTGACGACAAGAAAATTTAACAATGAGTAATGACCATATTTTTTCAAAGTTTTGCAGAGCTAGTAGCTTTTCTAAAGATTTTAAAAAGTAACATCTTTTTCCTCTTAGAGTAAAACTATTTTTTTTATATTACTGCCTTTTTTGTCAATGTTTGCCAAAAAGTTTGGTTAAAATTAAATAAATTCAGTTTTTTTACAGATCTTTGTAGTTAATGTAAAATGAATGACTATAATGAAGGATATAAAAATAGAAAAAGTTCTTGAAATCACTTCAATACATTTAACATGTCGATGGGAACAACTGCTGTCATGGCTATGCATCTCTATGAACAAGGATGTTGCTTCAAAAATTCGCTTGGCTCATCTGTTATCCCCTATTGCCTATGTTGGGATCATGGAAAGTCCTATACTCTTGTGGGAGCATCGACTCCAACCGTTCTGCAATATGCTCAAGAAGTTAAATCCAATGGATTTCACGAATATGATTGGGGTGAACGTGAACAGCACCTTTTCCATCATGGCCCTAATAGAAAACCTACCTACAGGTTACAAGATGTGACTACTCCTGTTGATATTTACTACAATGGTCAGAATGATTGGTTAACTTCTTCAACTGATGTTTTGAGAACCATTTCAGAGCTGCCAAGTATCGTCCCTGGAATGTTGCATTAGATTGAGTTCCCAACCTGGAACCATTTGGATTTCCTTTGGGGGATATATGGCATACGCTGATATGGAGGTGTATTCTGATTGCTGGCTTATATGAAAACATTTTGGAATACAGATTGTAGGGTTTAATATCTTTTTTCCTACTTTCAATATGAAGATCTAAAAATGTCAGATTTTTAAATACAATTCTTTATTCCTGATTCTCAAATTTAAAAATTTCATATATGTATATGACAATGATAACTTATAGATTGGAATAATGGAGTTTTAAAAAATCAGGAACACTTTTTAATTCTGCGTTTTTTCTAATTTATTATATCAAATACGGTAAATAATAAACAAATGAATAATTTGTTGATAGCAATTATATCAAAGTCCAAAGGAGCTGCTTGCACTCGATCTTAACAAATCGGAGGAGCTGCTTGAAGTGGAGCTTTTAGGTGAGGAGCTCCTTGAATTAGATCTGTTAGACCCGTAGCTGCTGCTTCTAGATTTCAGCATCTGTTTAGCCACAGCTCGCGAATTCTCATCTACCTGAAAAGTAACTGTAAAAGAAACTGAGTTCGAATTTAAAGAATTTGAGCCGTGTCTCAAATTTGTGACGCGGCTCAAACACGGTGGGTTCCACTTAAAATTGTATTCCGTGTTAAGTGATTGAAGGCGGTGCTCAATGCATGCAATTCTTTAAATTATTAATTCCTTTACATAATTCAAATAATAAACAATTTTATTTAATTTATTGTTTGGTTTTTGCAGTTTCCCCAATATTGAATTTTGCTTGCAAATAACAATAATAAACATTTGCAGATCTTAAATTGCACATTGGGAAATTCTTAACATTCAATCCCCAGGGCCGGAAACATAAGACAGTGTATCGTAATGAAAGTCAATATCTGAAATCCAGTTTCACATTTATGGGGTTAGGAAGTTTTATAGATACCAATATTTTTGTTTAGAAATATTATTTCATGTGGTTTCTTTACTTTCTCTCTATGTTTTCTGATTTCTTAGATTAAAATCTACAAAATTGTATTAACACAAAATCTTTTGAAGTGTACTCCCTTTACTAGAATTTTCAGGTTTTAAATGTTGCTCTTGAATCAGCCATTTTTTCTTTTACTTTTGAAAATTCTTCGGGTTATGGTAATGTAAAATACTATAGCAAACTAAGGCCCCATCAGTTTTAACGTTCATTGAACTTTAAAAAGCCAAGTATTGATGATTCATGATAAAATAAAAGCATTTGTGTGACCCTCCAGTCTTCAACTTGGCTTAGTATGAAACTTTTATGACAAAGAAACAAAAGTTTTCTTTTTCTTGATATTTTTCCCAAACTAATTATAGGATATTAACTCTATACAAGGAGAAGACAAATCGACAAACTTTAGTCAATAAACTTTTCAGTAATCAAACAAATTAAAATGACAAAATTTGGAATCATACAGGGTTACCCACAAAGGACGAGACTTTAACGACGACCTAAAGCTTTTTAGATAGAACGTGTTAAAGGTAGGTTTAAGGATTTCCTTCTTATGAATATTTTTTAATGGAATCTGTATAGATTTAAGGAAAAAAGAATTAGGTTAGGTTAGAGAACCATGAATTGTATTTTTAAAGACTTTAAAAATTCCGTATAGTCGTCTCTCTGAAGTCTCATAATTGTAGGGTTACTCCTCAGTAGTAAAGAAAGGTCAAAATTTGTCAAAAAAGGAATTACATTTTCCAGAATTCCAAAATTAGTAGGCGATATTGCACATTTTTTTGCCCTTTTTAATTGACTTTTTCCGTGAGCAAAACCATCTAGTTCGTTGTTAAGTTATTTACTTTAATCATTTTCTTTAGAGATGTAAAAATAAAATCATTAAAAATTCAAATGATTAAAAATTGAAACCACTTTTTTTCGGAATCTGGTTCCTTTTGTCGTCGGCTTTTGACTTAAAACTTTAAATTGTAACTAGAAATGGGCCTGGGTACGAATTATGTTTGTTTGAGTAATTTGAAGGAATAAATTGATGCAGGAATTATAACCGTGCATTAAAGGGAGTGACCGGCTATGTAAGGTAGTTGAGCTGAGTTTAAGCGCAAATTCGACGTTCAAAACAAATCAAAAAAATCTTTGAGGATGGATGGATACGTTTTCAGAATTAGTTTCTTTTTAATTATTAAATAAATCCATTTAATTCGGGCAGTAGGTGTAAACCCCCTTTCTGCAGTGCATATGAAAATTTATATACTTTGCTTGTCTGGGTGTCTGTTTGTTTGTTTGTATCCAAAAAACGTCAAAATGGCTGAGCTGATCGGGTCCAAATTTTGTGTGTTATTGTTATATGATGTATACAAAGAGAAAATGTTCCGAATTGAAAAAGAAGATGGGTGCGAGGCGCCCTGAAAGCCTACTAGTAGTATGCATATAATACAATTACAAATTTTAATATCCTCAGAAGAATAGGATTAAAGGGGTTTTCGTTTGTAGAGATCCCTGTCCAATTCAAACCTTTCTCTGATCTGTAATATTGAAGATAATTTCGTGTTTTCGACTCGAAAAGTGTTTATTTCTGTGAATTTCTTAATATAAGCAAAAATGCGCAAGTCACTTTTGCAAAGAAACCACAAATGAAAATTAACAGTTTAAAAAACAAAATCATGGATATCTTCTTCATCCTTGATGAAATAAAGCTTTTAAGGGCACCGTTGTAAATCGGGCATCGCGATTACGCTTACAGTCCCTTTATGGTTCTGAGTAGGATAATGATAATTTGATAAACCGCCCATTTAAAAAATTAATTTACCACTTTTCCATCCAATTCTTTTACAGAGGGTAGACCAGCCATTAATAGAACTTTATACTTTGTCTCATTTGTCATCTAAATATATTAGCATATATCATTTAATAATAAAAAATCCTAAAAATTATAATGATAGTAACACTAGTAAAACATAATAATGATAATAAAAAGAATAATAATAATAATAATAATAATAATAATAATAATAATAATAATAATAATATTAATGAATAATAGAACATACGTCGTATATAAAAATACGTGATATAATTTTGATAGTATTAAACTAGATCTGAAAAAAAATTTAACATTTCATAGTGGGAGAACTGGTGCATTTGGCGTTTTGTTTTACTTGGCGTTTTGTGTTGTGGCGTTTTGTGTTGTGGCGTTTTGTTTTTTTGTCCAACGGATCAAGCTAATGCCTTTTATTTAGATCAATCAGTTTCTACCAGTCATTAGCAAATCAACGCTATATGCGATTAACAAAAATAATTATCATTAACCAAACCTAATAGTTAAGCCTAAGGAAAAACAGGAAGCATGGACCAGCCCGAGTAAAATAAGTTTTTAAGACAACGGCGCAACACAAAACGTTAGGGTACATAACTTTTAATCGATCTTGAGCAAAACTAAATAATAGAAAGACCTTGATAATTAACTGGAAATAGATTTATTATTATATCGTTTTATTTGAATGTGTGAACTTGTATCCACACTCTACCCTTTCTTCGGCTCACACCTCTCAACCAAAAATAATTATTAAAGTTAAAATTTTCGATCAATTAGTAATTTAGAAGTCATAAAAACTCTGGTGTAATGCAATTAGAGAATTGAAAAATAGAATGTATACTTTTAATTTTCAAGAATATTTACTCCCTCAAAATTAAAAAAAATTGTTTTGGAAATAAAATTTAGGCATCAAAAGGATTTTTGTTTTTGTTTTTAAGAATTGTGAATGGTAAAATTCTCATTGTTTTTTTACATGAGAACTAGCATCCTTTGGTTCTCTTAAAAATGAGAAAAACAAACTTATCCGGTTCCATCATACTACAAATTAAAAAACATTTTTCTTCTTAGGGAATGAAAACTTGTAAGATTTTAATATTACGTCACTCATGTGTTTTAGTGGGTATTATGTCACTCAAGTTTGTTTAGCGGGTATTATGTCACTCAAGTTTGTTTAGTATCAAAATGTGAAAATTCGGTCAAAATTCACTAATTTTAGTATCCAGTGCTATCAATTCTTGGAAATATTTAGTTTTGATACCCAGCCATTTCGATATATTTTGACGAAACAAAATCTAAAAGGGTGGATTTTCAACTTTTTTGTTTTGATCACAGCGGAATTGATTTTTTGTCACAAACTGAAATTTTCCAATTCCCATGTTTGCAACCTGAAAGTGAAACTTGAAATATTTGATTTGACAAAATTTATAGTTTGAAATTTTTAAGGTCTATGACATCCTGTTGCGGAAATATAAGGATTATATAAAATATAAAATGAATGTCTTTCAAAACAAATCAACTATTATAACTGTTATATAAAATTTTTATTTATTAAAACTAAGTGGCAAAGTACTCAAAACAGGAGACTCTGAAGAAGAATTAGAAATTACACCAAATAACATATCTTACTTGATAACAGATTGAATGCATTGTAGATTATTGCCAAAACAAACCAAGGTTTCCAGACTTTTTAGTCCCTCGATACCTAAATGTGCAACAAATAAATTGTAAACAATAAAATAAAATTGCAAACAATAAAATGAAATTGCAAACAATAAAATGAAATTGCAAATAATAAATGAAATCGTAAACAATAGAATGAAATTGAAAACAATAAAATGAAATTGCAAACAATAAAATGAAATTGCAAACAATAAAATAAAATTGCAAACAATAAAATGAAATTACAAACAATAAAATGAAATTGTAAACAATAAAATGAAATTGTAAACAATAAAATGAAATTGCAGACAACATTTTTTTGAGAAAGCGCATGCTATGAGCGGAACTATTTTCGTAATTTTTGGAGGGATATTATTTTCTTGGGAGAAGTGAACAATCCCTTTAATGTTTAATAACAGTGAAATGAATAAATGAAAAATAAAACAAGGTTCTCGAGGTTTTTACTGTTATTGAGTTGCATTTGATAGTTGAAAGTTGAAACTAATTTTTAAAGTTTCATGTCATTAAACCAGCACGATAAAAACAAACAAATTTAGGTTTATTTATTTAACCAATTTAAAATAATTTATTGTAGGTTTTGTAAAAATAGTTCCATGTACACCCCTTTCTTAGCCTATTGTGCATAAATAAGCAAGTCAGATTTTATAGAGAACCCACATTTTTTAATTATCTATTTTCAGATACAGCGGTCAGCATATATATCAATACAATGTTGGTTACTATAGGCAAATGATATGATACAATTTCAGTTTCTAATAATTCATTGGTATACATAGTGATTAGTACTGAAATGTAACATCTCAGTATCGGGTATCCGTATTCAAATATTTGTCAGCCTCTGTATTATATCACCATGATATGCTGACCACTGTAGATAAAACTGTTTTATCTTTTTCCTTGTTTATTTTCATTCTGAGGGTACTATCAAAAATCGGACAACCCCCGAAGGAATTTACGTCCTAAGTTCAAATTTTTCCCGCGAATAAATAGCTAGTTATTTTTTTTCTATTTTACTCACCTGATAAAGTTGAGAGTCTTGTGTTCGATATATTTAAATACTTTAAACATTTAGAGAGTTCTTCACAACAACTAAACAGTAAACAGTAAACAGTAAACAGTAAACAGTAAACAGTAAACAGTAAACAGTAAACAGTAAACAGTAAACAGTAAACAGTAAACAGTAAACAGTAAACAGTAAACAGTAAACAGTAAACAATAAACAGTAACCAGTAACCAGTAAACTAACCTAGGATTTATAATAAACTGTTCGCCTGCAGGTAAACGCTGTGACCCTAGATGCAATTCCTACAAAACAAACCAAGTAAATAAAAATGAATTAAAGTGACTGTTTACGTAATTTCAAGTGACTTTTTAGTAAAAAATTAAAATTTCTTATTTAAAAAGGTAAAACCTTTATCAGAGTGACAATGAGGACATTTTTGTCGTTTTTCCTCACACATGAACAAAAATTAATTCTGTCAACTTTCGTCCTTCTCTGAGGTCTAATATCTAAAACTTACTTAATACAGAGAACCCGCAGTTTACATTATCAATTTTTAGAAATAAAAATAAGGAAATCTTTATATTATTTGACTGAATGCCGCGTTAAATGTAAGTAGGTCTGGAACTTTTTAAATTGAAGGTAAATTGAAGGTACGTTGACATTTCCTAAATTTGAAATTATTTGAAATCTTTATGACCCCAGAGATACGAAACTCCAAAAACCTAATGTTTTTTCATCTTTGAATCCATATACTTTAGGCTCAGGTGCACTTAATTATTCGTAAGCAATTCATTTTTAAATTACACAAATAAGAACAAGTTCTGAACGTTTTGTTATTTTGAAGTTAATTTGAAAAATTGATTCCGGGAATCAGATGAATTATGATTATAGAAAATAAAGCAAACATGAAACTGTAAAATAAAAGTTGTAATATTAGATTTGAAGGATTTCTTCCCTCAACTTCACTGAAAATATAAATCTTCTTAAAGGGACTGTAAACATATTTGAAAATAAACATTATACTTTAATATAAGCCTATTTTTCCACTAAATATGTTTATGTGAGCCAGAAATAAATGAATAAGCATAAATTAATTAATTAATATAAATGAATGTGTGTAACATTTTTGAATGGATCGAATTTTATTCCGTTTTCTCGGGGTGTACACGCGAAAGTGAGACTTCTTCGTCATTATTAAATTAAGGTTATCTTAGAAACCACATATTAAAGCCAGAATGTAATAAATATCGCGTAGTTGTAATGAATATATTGTGTAAACATAATATCTGTAAACCTGAACTGCTGTAAATAGCTGTACTAATCGTGCTAATCACAGTATACTGTGATTAGCTTATATCCGCGCTAATATTAAATATGTACACCAAAACTTAAACTATGCTGTAAACATGTATTGTGATAGCTTAACTACGTTATATCTATCCGCGCTAATCTTGTAAATACATAAATTAAACTTAAACTAAGCTGTATATATGTATGAACGAAAAACTTGTAATTACTTCGAATAACGTTAATTTGTAACATTGATATCTAAATACAAATTAGTTAGTATAAACTCCGCTTTGATTACTATGATAGAGTACTTTGGTTCTGTTGAAAAATACAATCTAAGATCGTGCCCATTGATTTGGCATTGATAGATTAAGAGCTTGTGTCCCTGTTGACATTGATAGCTGAGAAGATCCTGTCCATTGGTTTGGCATTGATCGATTAAGAGCTTGTGTCCGTTTTGACATTTATATCCGGGCTTGTGCCCGTTTTGACAATGATAGCTGCGAAGATCGTGCCCATTGGTTTGACATTGATTGCATGAAGAGCTTGTGCCCGTGTTGACAGTGATAGCAGAGAAGATTGTGCCCATTGGTTTGACATCGATTGTCTGAAGAGCTTGTGCCCGTGTTGACATTGCCTAAGAGCATGTGTCCGTGTTGACATTGATAGCTGACGAGTGGTACCTGGATTGATACAGGTCTGGAAGCATTTTTACGAGTACAGCATTTACTACAAGAAGATCAAATTTAACCTTCAGATGTTATATTCAAAGATATTAAGGCCTTGACCCACCCCCTTCATTTTCCACTCGTTTTAGAGTATCTAACTCACTGTAGTGTAAACTCTGGCTCATTTCAAGTACAGGGCCGACTTTTAAGGACTAGAGCAAGTATTACAGTACTACGCATACAGACTATATTAGACAAAACGGAACAGTATACGAAATGAATTAACCCCTTCTAGAGAGATTATTCTAGTGAAATTTGTGGCTTTTGGGTAACCCTGTATATCTATAAAAAGTTGTAATCTCTGGTTGTCTGTCCGTCTGTCTTTCTGTCTGTGTGTTTGTTTGTCCGATCATAACTCAGGAGCCCGTTAATTGGTATACCTCAAATCTTGATTGGGAAACACGGGAGAGCCACGGGAATGTTTTTAGCTCGGTTTTGAGATTCTAAGTTGAGTGAGTCGACTTTAATAGCGAGAATTTAGTTTCCCGGTAAAATCGTTAAAGTGCGGATAAACGGCTGGAGTAACCTGGGCAACGTTGGCTTCCCAAGTTAGTAATGTATATATTTCTTACCTCTAAGTTTTTATTCTTATCCAAGTTTTCTAAAACTTGAATTCGGTTTCGGGTCAGATAAAGTTTCTTTAGGTGAAACAATCGGTCTAAACCTTTATAACAAACATTTTCTAAAGAATGGGGAAACAGAGGCGCAATTAGGGTATTTTTTAAGGTAAAGGGGAACATTTATGTAAGAAATCTTTTTTTAAAAATTTGACCATTTGCCCCCTGTTCTTATTCTAATAGTTACCGCCATATTGGTTTTAAATGTTTCTGAATACACCGAAAAATTATTTTATAAATAAATTTGTTTCCTTGGATTCTTGTAATTTTATTATTCTGTAGATACAGGAGCTGGATTAGAGGAGCTGATTCTAGATTCTAAATAATATTATTCTGTAGATACAGGAGCTGGAATAGAGGAGCTGATCCTAGGTTCTAAATAATATTATTCTGCAGATACAGGATCTGGATTAGAGGAGCTGATTCTAGGTTCTAAATAATATTATTCTGCAGATACAGGAGCTGGATTAGAGGAGCTGATTCTAGATTCTAAATAATATTATTCTGTAGATACAGGAGCTGGATTAGAAGAGCTGATTCTAGGTTCTAAATAATATTATTCAGTAGATACAGGAGCTGGATTAGAGGAGCTGATTATAGATTCTAAATAATATTATTCTGTAGAAACAGGAGCTGGATTAGAGGAGCTGATTATAGATTCTAAATAATATTATTCTGTAGAAACAGGAGCTGGATTACAGGAGCTGATTCTAGATTCTAAATAATATTATTCATTTCAGAGTATATTAGATAATAAAAGTGTTACACGGGCATTTTGAACCAAACATTTTAAAAATAAAAAATATGGAAAATCGATTTACTTATAGTTTTTTAAAAAATTTCCATTTCAAATACAAAAAAAACTATGGTTCAAGGGGCGCATCCATATTCGATTTTAACTTTTAACTGATGCTCTTATCACTTTTTATCGTAATTTTTGAAAAATCAAAAAATTATTCATTGCCAATTTTTACATTCTAACCATCCCTAACCCTTCCCTGAGACCATGTGATGGCTCACAAAAAAAAATCTACCCGATTGGTTCAGCCGTTTTGACGTTTATTGGTTACAAACAAACAAATAAACAAACAGACAAGCAAAATATATTTAAAGATTGAATTAAACTTCAGACTTCAGAATATTTTTGTGGGGGACTCAAAAAATAAAACACAGTGATAACCAGAAAACTCTGGAATAGGAAGACGACTTTTAGACTCATGTTTTAACTTAAATATCCCACTAAACATGAGGCACTGCAACTCTGTAGTGTAAACAGACCCATTTCCATTTATTAGTGATATGATAACTTACTAGTAAAGTTACTTGCTTTGTAACAACATCAAATGCACTTCAGCGTTGCTTTAATGTCGTCTTCCTATACCACAGTTTCCTGGTTATCACTGTAGCACATATCTTTTTAAAATATTTTCTGAATTTCTAAGACCATCAAAAGATCATGTCCAAGAAGAATCGACAAAAATTAAACATTGACCTAATCTATTTTTATACTTTGATCGTCAAATTTGAAAAAAAACCTCGAAATTTACTGTTCTAGAAAATGCGCTGATTTAAGTGATAAACAGAAAAATCCGCAAAATACAATTTACAAAGAAAAGTGGCAGCTTGAAGAACAACAGTTAACAGCTAGAATTGTTTTCTAGAAAAGAGGAGCGAAAGCCCTGGAAGCCTAGTAATTCAATATTTAATTTTTTAGTATTTGATCACTATGTTCACAGTTTATATTATATACGTATCCCTTTCAGAATCAGAATTTCAAACAATCCCTTTAACTTTTCAAATGTTTGAGAATATTTAAAAAAAAAGATATTTACTTGTATTTCTGTTATTTTGTTCCCGTAAAGGTAAAGAACTGTAATATTCTTACAACTTGATATATCTACAATCTGCTGGATACCCTGCTCCTACAATTATTTATTATTATTACAATTTTACCTGACTATGGAGATGAGAAACTCTGCAATGAAAATTTTTTATTGAAAAAAAGTTTTTTGTTTAATTCTGTATTATTTTCTTTTTGGATAATCTGTCAACATTTAACATAAAAGACCGGTCGAATATTTTTCAGCTTTGCATTTTTTTGCCTTTATATAGAAATTAAGTTAAACTAAAAAATAAAAAATATTTCTTCAAATTTTTAAAAAAAAACGTTTTAGAAAAAAATTCTCAAATTTCTCACGAAATTTGTAAAAGACAGAAATACTTATACTTTAAGTAACATTTCGTAATTCTATATAGAGTGAAGGAAATATTGGTTATTTTTTGTTGTAAAGAAAAAAATTATTTCCTAAGTAGCCATGAACTCTGGTCTTCACCAGGCAATCTTACAAACATCTTAGATACCCCCTCAACAACCTTAAGTACAACTTTTTAACATTATTTAGAATCAAACTGAAGAAACTATTCGTACAGGGTGTCCCAATAAACATGGGAATTCAGAGATGATATAAAAAATAATTTTAGTCCTTTTTTTTTTGCAGAAAATGCTAGATTTTTCGAGTATCATGTGCGTATTTTGGCGCTAAAGATTGGAGATAATCTAATATGATATGGGACGCTCTGTATATCGTCTTATACGCAACATCCCCCTATACGGAACTTCTGATCTACAGGGTGTCCCGGGTCCCCCACGTCATATTAGAATGTCAATCGGTTTAAATTACGATTTTTGAGACTAAAACAGTTAAGAAAAATGAATCATTTGAAAAATTGAATAAAGGCTATAAATATAAGAAATTGCTAGGTTTTTTGTTGAGTATTTTGGGTTTATTTTGGCGTTAAAACTAGGAGATAAGATATGGAACGCTCTGTACTATAATCGGACCTACGCCAGCTGTTTTTTTGTATTATTTCAGGGTTAGGTTATGCTAAGACAATTTCTGGGCCGAGCACCGCGGCTAGGACTGGCTAGGGGGCCAGGCGCTGCGGCCACATAGTCCGGTATTACATCCACCTAATGATACATCTGTCGATACGATATATCGGACCGATCATGTTGCGTACAGGGTGACCCACGAAACATGACATTTGATAAATAGTTATGTTTAGTTAAACAAAGATCTTTTGCTTAATTTTATTTTACCTTGAAATTAATTTTAATATAACATGACTACAATATAATATTTTTATTGATCTTTGGTGTCGAACAACTGAACAAATAATTGAAGAAGACATTCTAAAGTATTCATCAACTGTCATGTTTCGTGTGACACCCTGTAGGTCCGAAGTACTGTTGGACGGAAACGCCGTATGAAAGAACTAATTTTATCCACAAGTCCATCTTGCAGCTGTAAAACCACGTGCTAGTAGGTCGGATGTGTAGTATAGCGGGTTGGCTTAGGTCAGAAGTGGAGTATAGCGGATTTGCGTACGTCGGAAGATACACCATCTTCGTTCCGAAAAATATTTACTACGACGACATTCAAAAATTGCGGCATTCACAACTCTCCTTTCCAAACCAAACCCATAAACACAGGGAGGGCGAGTAAGGAAACTTTCGGGGCTTTACAGTTTAATTCATAGATTTTAGTTGAAATATCGTTGTATTGTTAACGTAAACATACTTTTGGGCGCCAATTAGACGTCTTTGCGTCAAATAATACCTTTTTATCTAGGCGTGATGAAACATTTCACGAGAAAAATTATTTCTTAATGCTTGCCGGGAAATTTGTTTCAAAATTCATGTTTTTCATACTTAAAATCTGGAACAAAGCACGAGATAATTCAAATAAGTAATCACAGGTTATTATATATGTGGTCTGGACCCACCTAACTAGCGTAGGTTGTTCTAACTTCTTTTCTTATCCCGAAAACAGAGGGTCTTAACATTAACATACAAAATTTGGGTCTGTCCTAGAGAACGATTTTTGGACCCCGGCCCCCCCCCCCTCCTATAAATTTTGTACATGACCATTTATTTTTTAGCAAATTTATTATTATTTATTTTTTTGTTATTTAGGGTTAGGTTAGGTTAAGACACTTTCTGGGCCGAGCGCTGCGGCCACGGGTGAGGTTAGTTAAGACACTTTCTAAGTGAGTAAACTTCTAAAATGTAAAACTCCAGGCGAAGCTGGTTGTTTTTAGGCCATTATGGTTAATTTACTTTACATTTAAACTTACTTGGAATCCCAGCTTTTCCTTGAAACCGTATCTTTCATGTTTTAAAGTCAATTTAGAATTTCCTAACCAAGCAAAGAACATTTTCATGGTTCTTCCGAGTTCACCATTCAAAATATGAGGCAAATCGGTCAAAGAGTTAATCTGTTATGAACGATATGTATACAAACAAACAATCTGAGATTACTATTCACATATATATATATATATAAAAAAAACTAAACGTTAAATATCATTTTAGACAGTTCACAATGCCGGAACCTAAAATAGATGTAGAGTTTTGTCTAATATTAATAGACAAGCTATCCAAACCAAATCTTACAGATGCAGAAACAACATCATTGCTCAAAGAGCTTATTGACTGTGCAAGGTATGACTTATCGTATTACAATATTAATAGGTTAGAAAGGTTTTGAAATGAGAAAGGAGAAATCAAATGTATGAAAATGGAATAACATCAAAAAATTAAGATTGTATTCAATGTTAAGTTGGATTTTGACTTACAGTAATTCCTAAAAGTAGATTCTGTTAACAATTAAAGGGCTGTAAGCGTAATTTCAAGTGACCCTCCATTTAAAACATGCAATGCCCGATTTACAACGGTACTCTTGAAACGTTTATCTGATTAATAATGTGGAAGATATTGTCGTTTTTCAAGATTTAAAATAATTTGAAATTGAAAATTCCTTTACGTTTTCTAGTGCTTATGATTCTCCCTTTTTTCAAAAGTTCAGATTTGAGTTTTAGGAGTAAACAAGTTTTTTTTTGCAGTTTTTCGTTGATATTTTACCCCTTGGATCCGTATTTGCGGATCTGGATCCAGGAAGCCAAAATCTTGCGGATCCTGTGGTTTTCCTGAACTAGAAATTGAAGTAGAGAAACCCAGTTTTCAAAATTAAGTCCAATACATAATTTATCAGTGATCAGACAAAGTTTGTGAGGATATCACTTTAAATTACACTTACAGTCCCTTTATGGTATAGGGGGACCCATTGTATATGATAAGTTTTAATATATTGATAATTAAAATTTATAAATATTGATAAATAATTATTTCAATTGATAAGCCCTTAACATTTTTCTTCTGACTAATTAGGGGAAAACGGGAAAGAAGATTTAAGCCCCCGCTAAATTTATTGCTTTAATTGTTATGATATTAAACACTGTTTAAGGGAAGTTTTATACTTTTACGCCCAAATAATAAATAAAAACAATCTTGATTTTCTCAAACGAAAGTTGCTTGCTACCCTAAAAAGCACTGGGAAAAGATGAAAATTAACCATTTTTCTTGAGAAAAGAAACGAGATGCGTTTTAAATTCCATATTAATATTTATTTTGATACTGCTTAAGAAATGAGGAACTGAAAGAGATGTTAGTTCAAGGAGTGGAAAATATATCAGAAATAAGAGAGGAATTTAAAGCTAAGGTAACTCATTAACAACCTTATAGGACATGAGGACGAAACATGGATTTAAAAGGGACTATTGTTGAATTATCAAGTAACCGTATATTTTACAATTCACCCTTTAAACTTTAGACTATGTTAAAACGATAAATATATCCTCGATTCTCTTTCTGAAAATTGACGATTTTTCTCTAGAAATGACTTGCAGATATATGCAGCAGAGATAAAGAAATTAATTAAATAACATTTTTATTTTTTTATACATTCCTGATTATTACTCACTGAACGGTTTAAAAGGTGTGACTCGATAATATAATTAACTCATAAAATAAAGGGATAGTTGACAGTCCCTTTAATGATCGTTTTTGATCTAGTGCATAGGATCTTGAGGCGGATCCGGACCCCGGATCCGCCCTGAAAAATGGGAGTCCGATCCGGATCCAGGTCATGAACAGTTCTTTAAGATATACTGATTTTCTATAAAAGAAGAATTTTAAGTTATTTTTTCTTTTCCCCGCCTTATTTGTATGCTAAAACTCCATGAACCATTTAGACATAAGGACTTTTTTCTACAGTTGAGATTTTTGGGGTGTGAGAACAATATTTTTTTTTAGTTTTTGGTTCATATTTTGTCCCTTGGATAGCCATGGATCCGCATATTTTTGCGGATCTGGATCCAGGAAGCCAAAATGTTGTGGACCAAACGGATCTTTATTCTAAGTACTGCGTTTGTCTTAAATGCATGTATTACTACAGGCGCTTGAATTGAACGGGGAAGCTCCGACACCAGTCGTGGATTCTACCGATTATGTTGCTCTGCTCAAGAAACTGATTGATCCTAATATTGGAGACATGGAGATGAAACCAACTTTAAAACTTTTAATGGAAGGTAATTATGACAAATTGAATTTGTACAAGAATTAAAATTGTAAATACAACAATTGTACATGCTGCTTAAAAAATGTAAAGACTGAAATAATTTCCATTAATCCGGAGGGAAAAGTTGTTTATTAGTTTTAATCATAAACTTGTTTTTTTGTCTTTAGATCTGATTCTAGGTTGCTTACAAAATTTGCGAATATAAAAATTTGCTAAATATGTTCGATCATTGATAAAATATTGCTTAAATTAATTGGTCTCCGGTTTTAAAAATAAATGTTTCCATTCACATTTTTGTCCTGAGGTTATATTTTTCTTGGAAATATTTTCTGTCAGGCAAGTTTTTTTCAACAGCTATTTAAAGATGGTCGTCCGGTGATCAAACAATTTTTATTGGAAATAGAGAAAAATAGAGAAAATTTATAAATTTTTGGAAAAAACGGGATAAATCAGATCTTTCTCGTAATTAGTGAATGTTTCTAGGAAGCTTAAACGAGGATCAGCGGCATCAAGTTAATATTATTCTAAATTGCAAGGAAACCATTTTTATTGATGACATTGATGATTCAATCCATATAATCAACACACATATTTAGGAGTTATAAACACTTTACGTTTCTACAAGGGGTAAAGTGTCATAATTTCAAGTGATCCTTCAATTCCGATTCACAACGGTACCATTAAAAGCTTTGTCTGGTCAATGAAAACACTGTAAGAATAATCAAGCCAAGGAAACGAGGTTACCTGCCTTCCTCAATACTGACCAGATAAAGATTTCAAGGATATCGTTGTGAATTGGGCATGTCGCTCTGTTTAAATGAAGGATATCGTTGTGAATCGGGCATGTCGCTCTGTTTAAATGAAGGATATCGTTGTGAATCGGGCATGTCGCTCTGTTTAAATGAAGGATATCGTTGTGAATCGGGCATGTCGCTCTGTTTAAATGAAGGGTCTCGTTGTGAATCGGGCATGTCGCTCTATTTAAATGAAGGGTCTCGTTGTGAATCGGGCATGTCGCTCTATTTAAATGAAGGTCACTTGACATTGGAACGTCTGTTCTTCTAAGGACTAGAAAAAAAAATTATTTATGTAAAATACAAATATAAGTGGAAAGTAAATGAAACATTTCAATTTAAAAAATGTTAATTTAAAAGTTCCAATTCAAAATGAAAAAAAAATATTTGCACAAACATTGCATAAAAAAATATGGTTTAGCTTCTAACATTTGAAGTTTGTTTTTAATAAAGAAATTGGTCAGGATCCGAGACAACGAGATGATATGATGGACGATTTTAAGAAATCCTTCGTCAAGGTCAAAGCTAAGAAGAAGGTGACGGAGAAGGTGGTGAAGGAGGTGGAGGATCAGAATAAGGAGCATCTCAAAGGGGATTTCAGAATCCTGATAGACAGACTCTTAGATTCTAAGGTAGATACGGATTTTTTGTATCCACGGTTGATATATTTCACAAAAAAAACGAAGTAAAAATATTTTCGATAAAGAATAAAATTGTCTCCTTGTTCATTTTAATGTTTGGCCCATATCTGCATTTTTGGCCATTAATCAGGCTGGTATACATTAATCAGGTTGGTATACATTAATCAGGCTGGTATACATTAATCAGGCTGGTATAGATTAATCAGGCTGGTATACATTAATCAGGCTGGTATACATTAATCAGGCTGGTATACATTAATCAGGCTGGTATACATTAATCAGGCTGGTATACATTAATCAGGCTGTTATACATTTTTAAGAAAGATTTTTTGGCTCTGGGGAAAATATTTGACATTAAAGGCAAATTTTTCTCCTTTTTGATACTGATTAAAATCACCCAAACATACGTTGTATCTGGGGGAAAAAAAATTTCCAAAAAAGGGGGGGGGAGATTTTTCAGGAAATCAGGAAAATATACCCCTCGGCCCTGTACCGTTATTTACAGTTGTATTTTTAGTTGAAGATTGGGAAGCGAACTGAGATTTACCACCGGCTCATGGAACCTGATGTTGAAGCAGATTATAAAAACCTGGCAATTAAACTAGTTGATCCACAGGTGATAATAAAAAAGGCTTTTAAAGGGACTGTAAGCGTAATTACAAGTGACCCTGCATGCTAAGACGGGTAATACCCGATTCACGACGGTACCCTTTAAACCTCGATCTGTTAAATACTGTGTAAGATATCGTCGGTTTCTATGTTAAAACTAATTTTGATTCTGTTAATTCCTACGTTTCTCTACAGATAAAGAAATGCACGAGTCACAAATTCATTCTTGATCAGACCGTACCGTTGTGAATCCAGCTTTGTCATCTTTGGGTGGTGGGTCACTTCAAATTAAGCTTACATTCCCGTTATGGTCAGCTAATTTGTAAGAGTTATAAATCTCTAACTCAAAAAGGTACGTCCGGACAAATATTATTTGTATTTTTGACAAATATCATCTGGCGGCATCAATTTTCAAGGATTTTTTAAAGTTGAATTTAAAACTTTTTGAAATTATATATTTGATATTTATATCAACTGCTCTTCCTAATATTCTGCACCCTACCCAACCTCCAAATACCATTAAAACCTTTGAAAGTCTTTTTCTTTTAAGTTAAGAGAAATAATTTCAAAATTGTTCATGGGAGACATGAGATAATAAACGAGAGCCTTTAATAGAAACATGTGTTGTTTAGAACAAAGATCGGAGAATTGAGATAGTTGCCGCGTTTGATGTCGAGATGAAAGCACGCAAAGAACAGGAGGCGCTCCAGGCCGCGCGGAAGAGAGAGGAGCAGGAGCGCATCAGAAAAGCGGAGATAGAGAGAAAGCGTAAAGTGAAAGAACGAATGCAGGAAGCAAGAGAGTTGAACAGAATAAAAGAAGAAAGAATGAAGAAGAGGGATTTGATGTTAAAGATGAAAGCAGAACAACGTAGAATGGGCCAAGATAAGGTAGAGGGTTATCCACAAAATAAAAGACGTCAGAGACGACTGTACATAATTTATTCAATCTTCATTCTTATATTATCGGGTTCCTGCAGCTGTAAGCCTATTTGTTTCTGTGTCAAATCATTAGCCTGTCTTTTATAGCCAAATTCAGCCATCCTTTTAGTTAAAGTGTAACTGATCGTGTTTTAAGTCTCCACGTTTTGGTTAGTCCTGTTGAATGAAAAATTGACAATTTCTAAAATTTAATTTTTAATAAGGACATTTGATCCCGGTCGGTTCAGACAGCTTGATCCCCCCCACCNCCCCCCTCCTCCCCCACACTCTGTATTGTGTGCTCAATTCTTTTTTCTAAAATTTAAAACTTCATTTTTTTAATAGATGCTGATGACGAATCAGGAGAAAGAAGAAATTCGAAGAAGAGAACGGGAAAAGGTGAAAGCAGAAATGCTTAAGTTCCGAAAATCCCAGAAAGAGAATGCGAAGAAGAAAGACGAAGAAAGAAAGAAGGAGAAAGATGAACGGAAATCATATTTTATACTTCCCTGTATTCCGAAACAAAACTTTGGAACGGTTAAACTTAAAATCCCGAATTTCCTGATGAACAATTCACTAATTGGGACGGATAAAGAGTGTTTAGAAAGAGCCCTTGAGAAATTAGGCATAAAACTTCCTCCACCTGGGGATCAGAGAGATGTACCTCTTGTTGCTGCTCTGCCAACGGAACAAAAGGATGTTTCCTGCCCTGTTCCTCCACCGCCAGAGGAGGAAATGCACGAAGATTTTCAACTTTATTTTGAGAAATTCTCAAATCCCGATTTAACTGAAGTAGAGGAAATAAATATTTTCAAGGATCTAATCAAAGCTCAAAGATCAGGACTTGTCAGACAGTTAGTTATTAAAATGGCGCCTTTGGAAAATTTGGGGAAATCTAAAATATTTTCGACCCTTTGCAATAAGTTTGTTGGGGAGAGAGTTTTTGATAAGGTGCAGATTGAAACTTGTAGTTCAGAACCAGAGGCTAAAACTTCGAAATTGGAGGCCAAAACTTCAGAGGGTAAAGCAACCACAAGTACCAAATCGGAGTATGAAAATACCGCAAGTGAACCAGAGTCTAAAACCTCTACATCCGACAGTAAGATTAAGACTTGTTTGAAAGAACCGGAGACTGTATCCGCAGCATCTAATTCTGAATCTACCATGACAGAGGATGAACAAATAACAGAAACTGACAAAAATTCCTCAACATCTGGATCAATTTCTCAAACAGTATTGGTTCAAGATGAAGTTTCCTTAAAATCAAAACCAGTTCAGAAAAGTTCAAGTCCAGAACCTGTAACAGCAGAATATTCTATTTTGAAGTTTGATGCATCTAAAAGTACTAGGAAAGACTCTGAAACCCTTATTCCTCAGAACACCATTGTTGCAATCTCTAAGTCAGATTCTAACTCAAAAACTGATCCTTCACTAAACATTCAAGATGGTAATGTAACTAATAAACCAACATCTAGTCTCATGAACGAGAAACACAAAGAAGATAAGAAGTCTGAAAGCGACAAAGAAAATGTTTCCGATGAAACCGTACCGCTCAAAGAATCCTCAGGAAAGGCATTGAAAAACAAAAGAGGTATCCAGCCAAAGCCGAAAAAGAAGCCATGTAAAAAGCTGTTAAAACTTACCCCCGCCGAAATTCGAGAAAGATTCAAGTTGAAAAAAATAGACGTTTACGTCAAGATTAAGTCAAATAAGAATCTTTATAAAGCGTTTCTAGCCCAAAAAGCCAGTGCCTCGCCTATTGTAAGCAAGATGATTATAATTGAAAATAATAAAAGAGCCCCAATTTCTAAAAACTCAAATCCGATTGTAGACACAAAGAAATCCGCTAAAACAAATGTACCAACAAAAATTCGCAAAAGAAAGGGAGAAATATCAGCGGGTGAAGTGAATAAAAAGATAAAGTTAAATCCTCTTTTTGAATTGAACATTGAAAATTTAGGTGCCACAATTAACTCTTCTGCTGGCTGTGGTAAAATGCAAGAAGATCTGGAAATATCTGAAACTGTTGCTGAAATTAAAACTGGTTTGAAAGAAAGCACTTCTAGTCCAAGTGTTATTTGTAGATCAAGGTCAAGATCAAAATCAAAATCGGTATCAAGATCTACTTTGAGATCAAGATCAAAATCAATATCAAGGTCAAGGTCAAGGTCAAGATCAAGGTCAAGATCAATTACGAGGTCAAGATCAGTTTCAAGATCTGTATCACGATCAATTTCAAGTTCAAGATCAAAATCAGGTTCAGGATCAAGATCCAAGTCCAGATCCAAGTCCAGATCCAAGTCCAGATCCAAGTCCAGGTCCAAGTCCAGATACAAGTCCAGTTTCAGATCCAAGTCCAGATCCAAGTCCAGTTCCAAGTCCAGATCCAAGTCCAGATCCAAGTCCAGGTCCAAGTCCAGATACAAGTCCAGTTTCAGATCCAAGTCCAGATCCAAGTCCAGATCCAAGTCCAGATCCAAGTCCAGATCCAAGTCCAGATCCAAGTCCAGATCCAACCCCAGATCCAAGTCCAGATCCAAGTCCAGATCCAAGTCCAGATCCCGGTCAAGATCCCGGTCAAGGTCGAGGTCAAGATCCCGGTCAAGATCCAGGTCATGATCCAGGTCAAGATCAAAATCAAGACCATGAGTTCCACGGAAGAAGATCAATACTATGAGTTCCACGGAATAAGATCAATGCTACGAGTTCCACGAAAAAGAGTCAAAAATCCAACTCGATTAAGAACGATTATGAACAGATATATGTATTTGTAATCCTAGTATGTATGACCATTGTCCAAGACTAAAAAATAATCGATTTATATTTTCAGATTGTAGGTTAAAAAGGCCGGCAAATCTTGATAAAAGGTGATTATTAAGCATTTTATTTATACAAGCTTAATTACTAGAACACACATGATAACACATTTTACATTATTTTTTATCCTTTTGTTTCCCCAGTAATAGGAAGTTTTAAATTATCTTCTTCCAGTTGATTCTAAAACTATGACTGGTTAAAAGCAACACGTACTTTCCCCGATGTATTTTTACACTTTGATCCGGATCCGTGGATCTCTATATTTTTTTCCGATTCGGATCCGATTTTAACTCACTGTTTCTCGATTTGATTTTTTTTTTGTTTCGGATGTACGAGGGGGAGGGGGATTAAAGGAATCCATTTAGGAGAGGTTTTAAAGTAAATTTTTACCGTCATTTTTAACATTTTATTTAAAAGAATATTTTAAGGATGAATTCCGACGAGAAGTCTTCAATGAAGGAGTTGGAGGGATGGATTGAACAGCTGATGGAGTGTAAACAACTCTCAGAGAACCAGGTATTAAGAGACTGTTCACGGTTTTTTTTTTCAAACTAAGAAAGATTTGTTAAAAAGTTTAAATGACTGGAAGCTAATTTAAAAATGTTTCCAAGATTCGATTATTTTGAGAATGTTTAATCATGTCAAGTTCGACGGATCCTGAGAATTATTCTGAAAATATTTTTGAAGATTTGGGGGAAAAAATAAAAAATTGGACATCGAGAGGTTTTTTTCATCCTATTTCTTACTTTTTATCCAAAATTTTTATTTTTTTTTCTCCTAAAACATACTTATCTTCTGCGGAATTTTTTTTCCAAAGGGGAGGGGGGATTTTTAAAGAAAATATACACCCTTCATTTCTATTCTAGGTTAAGGTTCTCTGTGAGAAGGCAAAGGAGATTCTATCCAAGGAAAGCAACGTTCAGGTAAAAAAAAACATTATTATTGTTATTTTTATTATTATCATTATGATTATTATTATTTTTATTATTATTATTATTATTGTTATTATTATTGTTATTATTATTATTATTTTTATGATTTAATTATTATGATAATTATTTTGTGTAATTACGCTTGACTAACAGTTAAGTATTTATAAAGTTATTAACCAGATCATTCTCAGCTTTTTATTTCTATCAATACAAACAGTTTCGGATTGCTCCTCTTAAGTCAATAAACATGGTTCCATATATATATATATACTAATATACAAATTTAAACAAACCTAACTCTCCTCTACCTAACCTCCTTGATCCTACTTCTAATTAAATTATCTACCCCTCTATTTGCAAAGGCGGTGAAGTGCCCTGTAACCGTGTGCGGAGATGTGCACGGGCAGTTCCACGACCTGATGGAGTTGTTCAAGATTGGCGGAAAGTCCCCGGACACCAACTACCTCTTCATGGGGGATTACGTGGACCGTGGATACTACAGTGTAGAGACTGTGTCTCTTCTAGTATCTCTTAAGGTGATTAAGTTGATAAATGAGTCATCTGTGCAGGCTTAAACCACTGGCAAGGCTGTATGTTTTCTTTAAAAATCATTTCCCCCCCCTTTCTTTGAAAATAATTTTATCATCAGATGTAAAAACTGTTTCAGATTTTATTTGCTTACATGGGAGAAAAAAAGAAAGATTAATTTTTTTGCTTGAAAGTATTAAAATAAATGCATAAACTTGCTGTTTTCTAATTTTTCATTTTTCCACATAGCATTATAAATCATTCACTCTCGCCCCTACTGTTAGATATTTATGTTGAATACCCGCTCGTAAAGTTTAAACCTTTATTGAGATCAATTCCAATAGCTCACTGAAACCCTATTTCATCTTGAAACATTGTACGTATTTTATGCCCTAAAACTACGCATTCGTGATAATGTTTTAAAGATTTAGTACTTTTTATGATAATAACAATAATGGAATCTAAAAATGAATTTGCGAAAAAATATTTTCTAACTGTTATGATTTAGGTTCGCTACAGCAGCAGAATCACCATTCTTCGTGGCAATCATGAGTCCAGACAGATCACTCAGGTCAATATACTCAGGGGATCCCTCCCCCTCTCTCTCGCTTACAAACATAACCTTCCACAAATAGTTTTCTTTCCCGCGGGATTGATGATTTTGTGCGCTGAAATATTACAGAAAACTAAAAGAACATTTTTAAATTCTTCTTCCAACCTCATAAACCAAAAACTCTATTTTGCGCAGAATATTTTACAAAAATGTTGGTCCTGTCAAGGACATGTAAAAAAAAAATTTCTTCTGAAACGTTTTTTTCTTACTTTTGTGATATTGACAAATGTAACATTGTAAATGTTCAGGTATATGGATTCTACGACGAATGCTTGAGAAAGTACGGGAATGCAAACGTGTGGAAGTATTTCACAGATTTGTTTGATTATCTCCCTCTGACCGCCCTTGTAGACAGCCAGGTTGAACTTTCATTTTTTCTAGTGATTCAGAGGTCAGATTTTATGAATTGCGAGGAGTTGAACTAGATACGTATAGTTAATAATACTATGTAAGTGTGGCAAAGTTTACACTAGAAAAGTAATTCTTCAGAACCTCTAGTTCATCTATTTCTCCCAATTCATTAAATCCGATCTTAGAAAACTATTTTGCAGGGGTGTATACAGATTTTCCTAAAATTCCCCCCTCCCCTTGTAGAATTTTTTTCCCCAGTAGTTTTTTGTTTTTGTTTGCTGAATTGGGGAAAATAAATGATTTTTTAGGGTAAATAGATGATTTCTTGGGTTAAAAGTATTAAAAAGAATGAAAAAACTTGCCCATTTTTCAGTTTACCCCCCTCCAATTCATCCAAATTCATACCCCCCCGGGGGGGGTGTGTAAATTCTGAAAAATATACACCCCTGCCTTACTGTCAATTGATGCATTTGTTTATTTGCGTATTTTTCAACTCGCTTTTTAAGAATTTGCATTACCATTGTGCCCGTTTTGGGAATTTTAGCACTTTCCATAGAAACAATACCTAGATCCACAGGAATTGTTCAGCTATTAACATGATGGGGCAACATCAATTCTCCATTGCGCACCTCTTTAATACACATGAGTCTCTTATATTCTTGATTTCTGGTACAGCGATACAGAGCTAGGACCCGTGAACTGAAAAACAATACATCAGTCACGGGTTGCATAAAATAATAAATTATTATTAGAATGATTTAAATGAATAAAATTAGCCAAGTTTACATTAAAATTTGCTCCAGGTGTGCTAAGTGTGAATAAGTTGTAACAACAATTAGGTATTAAGATAACACTTACAATGTGCTAAATGTGAATAAATTGCGACAAATTTATATGAATTAAGGTAACACTTACAAAGTTGATTAGGCCGGAGAATTTAATAGCTCTAGATTATTCTTCAACACAAAATTGTTTCTCTAATACTGGAATATGTAATCTTTATATCTATCTTTCCTTTCCCACTTTCTAATCAACAACTAAATACATTTGTAATCATTATATCTATCTTTCCTTTCTCCTTTCTAATCAACAACTAAATACATTTGTAATCTTTATATCTATCTTTCCTTTCCCACTTTCTAATCAACAACCAAATACATTTGTAATCTTCTTTATATCTATTAGATCTTACAACCATATTCCGCTGTATTCTATTCTAGGATCATGTTAATGATATATTATTTTGTCAATTGTTTAAATGATTTAATAATGTCATTATTTCAGGATTGATTTATTGATTGATTTATTGATTGATTCATTTATTTATTCATTTACTCATTTTTTGATTTATTCATTGAGTCATAAAATAGTTGATAAGAGTTGATTGATTGATTGATTGATCAAATTATTGTAAGATTGAATAATTGATTAATTGATTAACTTATACAATGATTGATTAATTGATTAGATCTTCTGTCTGCACGGAGGATTAAGTCCCAGTATTGATACTTTGGATCATATCAGAGCCTTAGATAGGTTAGTCACAGTAAACCTCGATCCTCGTCCTATACTTCTTAATAATCCTCTCCCGCCCCCCCCCTTCCCCGTCCCCTTCGTACCCTCCTTCCCCCGCTTTGTCCCCTGGGTCCCCTCCCGTTGACCCTCCATGTAAAGATGGCAATGTCCGACTCACAACGGTACCCCTGAAACCTTTATATGAAAAATAAAATCAAATTGTCGTGTTTCTTGATTTTAAATAATTTCTTTAAGTTCTCCTGCAGTAGAAATGCGCAAGTCACTTCAGTAGAGTAACCACAATTGAAAAAGAGCATCGTTCAATACTCAAACAGACTTTTTCTGGGTACCGTTAGGAAACGGAAATTGCAATCTTTGCATGGAAAGTCACTGAAAATTACACTAAGTCCTTCCTTTCCCCCTTTCTAATCAACAACCAAACAGATTTGTAATCTTAATATCTATCTTTCCTTTTCCCCTTTCTAATCAACAACCAAATACATTTGTAATCTTTCTATCTATCTTTCCTTTCCCCCTTTCTAATCAACAACTAAATACATTTGTGATCTTTATATCTATCTTTCCTTTCCCCTTTCTAATCAACAACTAAATATTTGTAATCTTTATATCTATCTTTCCTTTCTCCCTTTCTAATCAACAACTAAATACATTTGTAATCTTTATATCTATCTTTCCTTTCCCTCTGTCCAACCAAAAACTAAATACATTTGTAATCTTAATATCTATCTTTCCTTTCTCCTTTCTAATAAACAACTAAATGCATTTGTAATCTTTATATCTATCTTTCCTTTCTCCCTTTCTAATCAACAACTAAATACATTTGTAATCTTTATATCTATCTTTCCTTTCCCTCTGTCTAACCAAAAACTAAATAACTTTGTAATCTTAATATCTATGTTTCCTTTCTCCTTTCTAATAAACAACTAAATTCATTTGTAATCTTTATATCTATCTTTCCTTTCCCCCTTTCTAATCAACAACTAAATACATTTGTAATTTTTATATCTATCTTTCCTTTCCCTCTGTCTAATCAACAACTTAATACATTTGTATTCTTTATATCTATCTTTCCTTTCCCCCTTTCTAATCAACAACTAACTACATTTGTAATTTTTATATCTATTTTTCCTTTCCAACTTTCTAATCAACAACTAAATACATTTGTAATCTTTATATCTATCTTTCCTTTCCCTCTGTCTAATCAACAAATAAATACATTTGTAATCTTTATATCTATCTTTCCTTTTCCCCCTTCTAATCAACAACTAAGTTCATTTGTAATCTTTTTATCTATCTTTCCTTTCCCCTTTCTAATCAACAAGTAAATACATTTGTAATCTTTATATCTATCTTTCCTTTCCCTCTTTCTAATCAACAACTAAATACATTTGTAATCTTTATATCTATCTTTCCTTTCCCCTTTCTAATCAACAACTAAATACATTTGTAATTTTTATATCTATCTTTCCTTTCCCTCTGTCTAATCAACAACTAAGTACATTCTTTATATCTATCTTTCTAACTGATAACCTTTTTCTATCTAATCTATCTTTGCATTCAACTATATTTATTCAACTGAATAACTTTGTATCTACCTATCATCCTGGACCTATATATGTACATTACTATATCTAATTATCAAAACATCTAACTTTTAAATTTCTTTTTATAAATCTAACTTTCTATCTATTTAGCTATTTTTCTACCTTGTATCTTTTTATCTATAAACCTTAACTGTCGCTCTATCCTCTTAACTATCTATCTTATCATTTTATCTAACTATCTGTCTAACTATCTAACTATTTATTTATCTATCTATCTTTCTATCCATCTAGACTGCAAGAAGTACCCCACGAGGGTCCAATGTGTGATCTACTATGGTCCGACCCAGATGACAGGTATATATATCAAATCAAAAATACAATTTATTTTTCCATATTTCTCATTTTCTCAATTTCAATTCTGTCAGATGTCTGCTGAAATCTGAGCACGTAAAGTTACGTTGAGGATGGACGGCCGTTGGAATATGAACATTTTTTTGTTGAGAAACCACCGCTCCATCAATTCTTTTCATCCTTAGTATAAAAGTATGGCAAGAGTGATCCCTTACTTATTAACTTAATATGCTCCAATGGTTCAGAGAAATGTGTATGTGTGTGGAGCGGGAAGGGGGGGATATTATATTATAAATCATAAAAAACTCTGCCATCAGGAATAATAAAAGCACGTTTTTCAGAGGAGGTTGGGGAATTTCCCCTCGTGGAGCTGGATATACGTTTGGACAGGATATCTCCGAAACCTTCAACCATTCAAACGGTCTTACACTTGTATCCAGGTAAAATAACGGTCTTACACTTGTATCCAGGTAAGATAACAGTCTTAAATTGATATCCAGTCAAAATAACGGTCTGACACTTGTAACCAGCTAAAATAACGGTCTGACACTTGTATCCAAGTAAAATAACGGTCTAACACTTGTATCCAAGTAAAATAACGGTCTAACACTTGTATCCAGGTAAAATAGCGTTTTTACAATTGTGCCCAGGTAAAATAGCGGTCTTACACTTGTATCCAGGTAAAATAACAGGATATAACTGGTCACATGATTACAATAATATTATGTTTAGAGCCCATCAGCTTGTTATAGAAGGATATAATAGGTCACATGATCACAATAATATTATGTTTAGAGCCCATCAGCTTGTTATGGAAGGGTATAACTGGTCACATGAGAGAAATGTTGTCACTATTTTCTCGGCTCCAAACTACTGCTATAGATGCGGAAATCAGGTTGGATCATTTTTTCATTCATTATATTCATTGATTCATTGATTCATTGATTCATTGGTTCAGTGGTTCACTGGTTTATTGGTTTATTGACCCATTGGTTCATTTATTTGTTAGTTAAATCTGTGTTAGTTTATTGATCAATTAGTTACCTCATTAATTCATATGTTCATTGATTCTTCAACACTTTTCATTCTTTTATTTAATTATTTGTTTAATTAATTATTTAATTATGTGCCAGTTCATTGATTTATCAATTTAATAATTAACTAGTTAGAGTATTGCCAAATTATTGATATAATTATTGAGTATTTTCCAAATCGCTGATTCAATATAGATTCGAAATTTAACAATTTATCAATTTTACATTGAGACCCATATAACTAAGGAATAGTAAGACATTAAAGTCCTTTTCTGTATTGATGAAATTTTTATGCAAATAGTTTCACGAGTAGCTTTTAAAAACAATGGGTCTATGTACACTTGGGTATTGCTGTGTCTTATGTTAATTGAACTTTTACAACTCATAATCGGAGTGTTAAAGTCGTCTTCCTATTTTACTTTATTATAAATACCTCTGTATGTTTTGGATAATATATGGTGTTTAATGATTATCGTTTAGGCTGCTATAATGGAGCTGGATGATACACTCAAGTACTCCTTCCTTCAGTTTGATCCTGCTCCCAGGCGTGGAGAACCTCATGTTACCAGACAAACACCAGACTATTTCCTCTAAACACCAGACTACTTCCTCTAAACACCAAACTACTTCTTCTAAACACCAGACTACTTCTTCTAGAAACCAAACTACTTCCTCTAAACACCAGACTACTTCCTCTAAACACCAGACACTTTCCTTTAGATACCAAACTACTTCCTCTAAACACCAGACTACTTCCTCTAGATACCAGACCACTTCTTCTAAACTCCAAACTACTTCCTCTAAACACCAGACTAGTTCCTTTAAATCTTAAGATATCAGACTACTTTCTTTAAGCATCAGACTACTAAACCTTTAAACAACAGTCAAACACAATACTAATTCCTTTTAACAATAGAAAAGCATCAACATATTTCCTAAAAACACCAGTTAAACACTAGACAAATTCCACTAAAAAGACTTAAGATACGTTAAACATCAGAAAAAAAACTGCAAAAAATTTCTCCTCATCCATCCTTTTTTATCCAAAGCCTATTCTTTTCATTCAATATCCAAACTTTATAAAAAATTTTGACCATCCAAACCCTTTGATAAAATGTATTCGTAAAATCAATCCTTTGACTTCTGTACTCATACTCATTTTATAATTTGATGTAAAATTAATATGTCTGAATAACTTCAACAAATGTGTGGATGTTTTTTAACAAAAATTAAGAAAAAAACTATTTGATTTAATGTTAATTTAAGTTCTTGATATTAGAGTAAAGGGGTGGTATAACCAGTATGTTTAAATAATTAAGACATTTTGAACTCTCTGAATGAACGTAATGACGTGAAATCTCCAAGATATTGCCATCCTACTTGTTTCAAGCAAACGTATATTCTAGTTGTAAACAACACGTGTAATTGTTAAGTGTAATATATTTAGATGTAATTCCATGTGACCATTATCTTATAAGTGATCCTCACTAATTTAATGATATTCCAGTTTTTTCTTCAAATTAAAATCGAGTTTCACGCATTTGAGTAAACTCGAGTTATATTCTTCAACACAAAATTGTTTCTCTAATACTGGAAAAAAACCCCCCCCCCCCCCTTATCCCCGGTTTATAATAAAACACTATTAAGGTGGCTGCCCACTAACAATAATTCTGGAGGATTTTAATTCACATTTTGGAGGCAATAAAAAAATATTAATTTTACTAATAACAAAATTTAAGATATTATGATTTTTAAAATATTAAACTTAGTTTTGAGGATGTCTCCGCCGTGAATGACGAATTAAATATTCCAGATAAAATGTCAGGCGGAGTTTACGGCGGAGATGAGGTCGGAGCTCTGGTTTTTGATCCAGGACACTTCTCTCTCAGGTCAGAAATATTTAAAAACATTTTCTGGAAATCAGTTTTTTTCTTTTTTTTTTGGGGGGGGGGAATAATAGAATTACAGAATTAAAATCATGTTTATAAAATTGTAGTTTGCGGTACTGAACATATTCCCAATTCAATTATTAGACCACAATTTAAAAAAATACATTAAAAATAAAAACGAACATACATTTTTTATGTTCGGGTAAGCTGCATTTATTCAGGATAGTCTAGGCTGTATTTACATGATCTTCGAATAGTTCAGCATAGTAATGATATGATCTAAACTTTGTGGATGAATGAAGTGAACAAATTATTTTTATCTATATAAAATAACAAAAAAATTATCAGACTAATATATAGAAAAGATGAACCAAGGGGTAAACTTATAATTGGACACAGTAGAATCAAAGCATTAATTTTATTCCTGTGGTTAATATCGAAATCAATTAATCGAATTGAAACACTAAATAAATTTGCTCTTATTTTTAACTTTGATAAAGATACTCATAATTTTTGTTAAGGGTTGGATATGCCGGAGAAGATTGTCCCAAGTCTGAGATCCCTGCCTGGGTTGGAACCAGCCCCGACCTGGAGACCATTGACGAGAACACCATGGATACTGGGGCAGAGATGAAGAATAAGAAAAAGTATCACATCGACACTGTCGCACTGAACTATCCCAAGAAAGACATGGATGTTGAAACTTACATGAAGGACGGTATGATTGAGAACTGGGATATGTTCGAGAAGGTTCTGGATTACTCTTACAAGAAGATTATCCAGTCGGAGTCGGAGTATCATCCCGTACTCTTCTCAGAATCTGCCTGGAATAAGAAGGATCGTAGGGAGAAAATCTGCGAAATCATGTTTGAAAAGTACAATGTTCCCGCGTTTTTCCTTGTAAAAAACGCAGTTCTCGCGGCATTTGCGAACGGTAGATCTACCGGTCTCGTGGTAGATTCCGGCGCAACGCACACATCTGCTATACCTGTACATGACGGTTATGTACTGCAGCACGCCATTGTAAAATCTCCCCTGGGCGCTGACTTCCTTACAAACCAGTGCCAGCAGTTCCTTCAGGAACAAAAGGTTATTATTAATCATAAATCGAGTAATAAAGATTGGATTGGATATAATGAATAGGATAAAATTAGTTGAAGAAGGTTGTGATATGTGCGACTAGTTGGACTACTTAAAGGGACTGTAAGCATAATTTTAAGTGACCATCTATTTATAGAGAGGTATGCCCGATTCACAACAGTACCCTTTAAACCTTTGTTCGGAATACGATGATGTAAATAATCTCATTTGTATTCCAGCTGAAGATTGAGTGCCGGGAGACTTGAGGTTACAGTGTACACTGTAAGCTCCATGCTAGTGTACACTAGCGCGGTTTCTTGACACTTAATTTCCTGCTATATAAATAAGAATATCTACGAAATCCTTGATCAAACAAAGGTTTAAAAGGTATCGTTGTAAATCGGGCATGCCACTCCATAAATGGAAAGTCACTTCAATTTATGCTTACAGTCTCTTTAGCTACAACAATCTTAGTAGTTATTACCTAGTTTATCTTATCGTTGCTCAATGCTTACACTGCTGAAAATGGACCATCAGGTTTCAAGTCATAACACCCTAAACTTTTTATTTGGAATAAATTTATATGCAGTCTCCAGAGTTATAATCTCATTTCTCAGAAAATGCCACCTAGGGAATTTTTGAGCAAATTCATTTTTAAGATATTGTAGAAATAAAGTGCATTTTTAGGTCTAAACTTAAACGTAACTGAAGTTCAAGGATCTAACTTAATCTTTTTTTTTCGCGGTATTTTTAGTACCGTTAAAGACAGGATTCCCATATGTTGTGAATTTTCCTTAACAGTCATAAGACATGTTCTAGCAAAAAATTAAAACCTCAAGTGAACTGTTTAATTGCCTAATTAATACATCAAAGATTCCTTTTGAAGTAAAATCAGTAAAAATTACATTAACAAGACTTTTTTCGGGTGGTATTTTGACAGTCAGGAAGATAACTTAGGGGTTTGATTTTTTGCCACAATATGTTTCATGACTGTTAAAATAAAAATTAAAAATTTTGGAGACCATGCCAAAATTTTTCCAAAAAACCCAGAATAAGCAGATTAAAGCCTTAAAACGAAATTTTCGTTTAATTTTAGACCTGTGAATGCACTTGATTACTACAATTTCTAAAAATTGATTTCCTCAAAATTAAGATTATAACATATTCTGATGAAAAAGTTTAGGTATTTTGAGTTGAAACCTGATGGTCCATTTTCAGCAGTGCGTGCATTAATTTTCTCCGTTTAAGTAAATTAATAAATCGAAAACTAATTTATCTTTAACTATCAATTAGGTTGAGATAATCCCACCGTATCAGATAGCTGGTAAGAAAGAAGTAAATGCCGGAGAAAAACCTAAATGGGACAAGAGAGCAAATCTACCTGAGGTAATTCTTTATTCTTTAAACATGTCATTACTTGCATCAAACTGGTATAGTAGTCTTTTGTCCCTCAAACTCTTTTATGTAGATTTCAAAGTTTAAAATATCAATTATTTACACCATAAGGTTTCAAAGATATAAGGACGAGGAAATTGGAATATGATAATCTGTTCTTTTGTCTTTTTCTTTATGAAATGATTCATCAATTGCTGAATAAAGATTGTTACAACTACTTTACAGAGAAGTTTGAGATGAAAATGCGCAAATTTGTTCACGAAAACTTTGCAGATTGGGTCGTTATTTTACTTATTTGTCCCAAGGGATGTAAAGTAACTTAACGCCCGTCTGATTGGGAAATCATAATTCGAAGAAGGTGGTTAAATAGAAATTTTAAGAAACTTGCACTTTTTAGTTAACAAACAATTCGGCATTGAACATTTAAAGTGTTTTCTGTAAACTGATTTTTTTGCATTTAAGGTGACGAAATCTTGGTTGGATTATCAATGTAGAGAAGTGGTACGAGACTTCCAGCATTCTGTTCTACAGGTAGTTATTTCTCGACTATAGCACCATTAAAAAATAATAACGCTCTTTTTGCGTTTTTTCTGCGTATGTCAGGAGTTGTTAACTATTTCAGGCCTTAGTACTGGGATTAGACAAATTTTTCAATATCTCAGTCAATTCTTAATGTACAAAAACTGCATACCACATTTTGGAAATCTCAAAACAAGTCGCATTTGATTGTACCCAACTTTTGGGAGGCAATGTTGGGTTTACAAGATTTTTAGCGACAGTATCTCATTTCTGTTCACTTCAGGGAACACGATCTTCCAAAGGTTTTCTCTTATTTGGACTCTGAACTTTACTTCAAAGTTTTTTCAAAAGAACAAATTATTTTTAAAGAAAATTGTTTAGAGTGAAACTTTAAGCACACCCTGCAGAGATTGAAAAAATTTCCAAAAAAATCTAAGGGTCCACTGAGATATAACAGCTGTGAAGCACACAAAATTACATGTACGCTGGCCCAGATTAGTGTAGATTTATAGATAGAGGCATATCCATAAGCGGGCCGTTTTCCAGTTTCCACATTTGTGTGTTCTTTTTAGCGACAGAAAATTATTTATTTTTATTTCTAGGCTCATGACCAGAACTACAACGAGGATGCTGTGAGCCTTATCCCTCATTTACCCTACGAGTTCCCTAACGGGTACAATGACGAGTACGGGGCAGAGAGATTCAAAATACCTGAAGCTCTATTCGATCCAAGCGGTAAGATTTGAGGTCGTGTTCATGCAGGAAACCCGGTTTATTTGATTGGAAATGGAAACTTATGAATTTAAGAAACGTAGTTGAGAGTTAAGCTATCAAACATAATATTTACAAGGTTATTGGTTAAACAAATGGGATTTTACATCTAATATTGGTAAACTTTTGTAAGAGATAGCACTTAACTTAATTTTACTGTTTTGTGTTTAATCCGTTTAAACCTTAAGGGTCATTCCATGTCAAGTCAGCCTCCTGATGGACGGCATGTCACAGATTTTGATGAAATTTTGCCTAACATTTGGGATATGAAAAAAATCCAGGAACAAATACACTACACATAAAAAAACTACACATAAAAAAACTATACATAAAAAAACTACACATAAAAAAACTATACATAAAAAAACTATACATAAAAAAACTACACATAAAAAAACTTTTCTAACTACTTCCTTTTGGGAGCATAAAAATATATAAGAAAAATCGACTGAATCGGAATTGTTTCACATCTTCAAACGGAGGCTGAAAATAAAGAAATGCAATTATGACCTGTAAATAACATTGTGATTACCTAATCAAAACTGAAAAAATGTTGGAGCTATCTTCAAAAACAAAAATGTTAGTCATTTGAAATAAGGAGGCCTTTCTCGAAAACTCGAATTATCGGAAACTTTACGGAGCCATATCTCCGGCCTCGGAGGTGTCAGAACGCTCATCTTTGGGTTCTGGGATTTTTTTTTCATATCCGAAGTTGTCTGCAACATTTCAGCAAAATCAGTGACAGTGACCCTTAAACGGATTAATACTTTTTAAGGGCTTAACAATAGAAAACTTTCACATTATTTATTGAAGTTAATTTCAGGCCTACGTGTGCCCGGTGGTGGATCTATGCTAGGAGCTGCTCATGTTGTTACAACTAGTGTTGGTATGTGTGATGTAGACCTTAGACCTAGTCTATACGGTAATGTCGTCGTTACAGGAGGAAACACACTCCTTCAGGTTAGTTTCTTATTTTTACGTCAGGAGTTTACATTTTCTTTGATAATTAATCCCCCCCCTCCTCCCCTTCTGTTTTGAACCTTGCAAAAAAGCGTTCGTTTTTTTAATCGATAATTTCACTAAAAATTACTTTAAATCACAGTTAATAACTTAAAAACGAAAATTTGTAAAGGATTTGAGCCTTTTCAACATGCTAAAATTTCTAATTTCTTTATCTTTGCAACCTGATTGTGTAAACTTATTCAAACTTGGATTATTTGATTCAACAGAATTAAAATATTAAACGTCTACGACAGTGAGACAAGAGTATGAATTTTCCTGAAAAATCATTTTAGGGATATAATGACAGATTGAATATCTTTTGGGATATAATGACAGATTTAATCTCTTTAGGATATAATGACAGATTTAATCTCTTTAGGGATATAAAAACAGATTTAATCTCTTTAGGGATATAATGACAGATTGAATCGTGATTTATCAATGAAAACACCAAGTACAATGCGATTTAAATTAATCGCCGCCAATGGTCCTCAAGAACGCAGGTTAGACTATTCATTTTGGTTAGTTGGTTGGTTGGCTGGTTGGCTGGTTGGCTGGTTGGTTGGTTGGCTGAATGGTTGGTTGGCTGAATGGTTGGCTGGTTGGCCGAATGGTTGGCTGGTTGTGCTGAATGGTTGGCTGGTTGGCTGAATGGTTGGTTGGTTGGCTGAATGGTTGGTTGGTTGGCTGAATGGTTTGTTGGTTGGCTGGTTACTTAGATTGACGGATTGATGACCGATTGAATGAATGATTGTTAATTGTTTGATTGGCTGAATGTTTGACTAGCTTTTTGTTTAATTGGCTGATTGACTATTGATTCTTAGATTGACCGATTGACTGATTGAGTAAATTCTTTGGTTATCTGAATATATGATTGATCGATAATCTAAATATTCAAATGATTCCAGATATGGCTCCTGGATTGGTGGCTCCATCCTTGCCTCCCTCGGCAGCTTCCAGCAGATGTGGATCTCCAAGCAGGAATACGAGGAGGTCGGGAAACAGCAGGTTGACAGGAAATGCCCCTAATCTGAACCTGAAAAAAAACGGAAAAATGGACTCCAAATCTTCCGTGAATTAAAGTGAATCTAGATGAAAAATATTCACTAGGACGAACGGTGGAAGCAAATCTTCATTAAAATATTTGTTTTGACAAAATGAATTCTCAGTACCTTATGTTCAAACTTCTGTTAGGAATAGAATGCGATATCTATTCTTTTGTGCTTGTAATTGTGTAATTTGTAATTTGTGTTCTGTATAATTGTACTGTATTGCAATAATGAACCCTTGAAGCACTGTTCTAAGACTCGTTGGCATTTCTATATTTTTCAATTAAAATAAATCCTTACGACGTCTTGATGCTATTTTTATATCATACCGGAGGGTATATTTTTGTAAAAATCGTTTCCATTTAAAACTCCCCCCCCCCCCTTTTCTAAAATATCTTCTTGTATAAAGTGAATCCCAGATATATGAATACAAAGACCGTCATAAGTTTTTGGATAATTCTAAACAAACTTCGTTTAATTTTTAATTCAAGGTTAATTAATAGCTCTTAAATATGAAAGCAATTGACATATTAATATTAAACTCATTATTTCGCGGCATTTGATCTTATGTAATACGACATTGTAAAAAACTCTTACTGTGAATTCAAATATATCTCGAATTCACGTGTATGTTTGGAATGTTTTTTTAATATTTTTTTTATTAATAATGAAGTTTCAAGGGCTACTATGTAAAAAAGCTTTCTTATTCCCGAAGAAATCAGTTAATTACCAGTTTCCAATTTGTCCCGAAATAGATTGATCTAAGAGAACAAGTATGACATTTTTGACACTAATATAAACTACTGAATAGTGAATAAATACAATTGTTTAAATAATCTCCTAATAAAAAAGTTCCAACGTTCTAATTTCAGAAACAAGGATGTAAATATTTTACCTTTGGTCATGTCCAGAGAATCGAAGGATCGTAAAACATGGATCAAAATATTTACAGTTTCTAATCCTCAGGTGATTATCTTACCGAACACATCAGAAAATTGTAAAGTGTACAGCAGGTTCTAAATAATTGTATATACAGGTCAATTTGCTGTGTACAGCAGGGGTTCATCTCATTGTACATGTACACACTGATCAACTGTACAGTGTACTGTATGTACTTTTCTTGCTGTGCACACTGCTCAATTGTAAATTGTACTTTGCACTTTATGAACTTCACCTTTCGTACTCTAAAGTATACAGGGTATTTACTCCTCTTACTACACATGCTCAAAAGTACAGTAAGTTTGGGAAAGTACTATGTCCTTATAAGGAATGTAGAAAAATTGTCTTTGCTGTTTGATGTTAATGAATTGCCAAGGGTGCTAATAAAAATTTGAACGTCTTGTGAGCTTTAAAAAGTAAGAAAAAAGCAGCGATAGTGGATAATGTCTTTAAAATGTTAGTAGGTTTATGTGGGCAATTCTGAAGTGGAATAAATCATAAATTTGAAATTAAAGCTTGAAAATATTACTCAAAAATCAGTTTAAAAATCAACGACTGAATCTTAGATACATTTTTAGATTAAAAGTTTCGTCTGCAATCAAAACGCTAGATTAAAAAGTAAATTTAACGAAACCAGGCTCAATAAGGTGTTTTACCCACTAAAAATAAGGCTGTAAAGACTTCTGGAAGCTCTTCAAAAATGACGATCCCAGGATTAAATTAATTTTTAAACCTTGAATGTGTTCTTTAAATGGCTAACTTAATTATTTGGCAAAGAAAGAAAACAGTTTAAAGTTGCAGGGAACTATGAATATAAGGAAACAGACAGTACAGTCGTCTCTGAAGTCTCATCTCTTGAGAGGACTGTCCATGTGATTTCAAGTTAAACTCCATTTTAAGAGTTACATGACCGATTCACAACTTACCATAATATCTTTATGTAATTAAGTGCAAGATACGTCGTTTTTTATCTTTGCTCCAGCAAATGTCAAGGTACCTTGTGAATTAGACATGTAACTGTTAAAATTAAGGGTCATTATTATTAATTACGTGTATAATCTCTTTAAGGAGCATCCTGGTGGGTTCACAGTGTACAAGGTGGTCGAGACAACCTTCCCGACTTCATCGCCTGACCTCGCCTGTACAACTACTGCCTGGAAACGATGGTCACAAGTCAAGGTAAATTGATTTATTGATTGCAGACAAACAGAGGCTTGATTTATTGCGGACAAACATATGCTTGAATTAGTTATTGCGTACAAACAGAGACTTGATTTACTGATTGTGGACGAACAGATACGTTATTGCGAGAAGCAGATTTTGATTAACTGATCACGGACGAACAAATACAAATCAATAGCGGACAATAGCAGATACTTTATTTATTGAATGTAGGCGACATGAATTTGATTTATTAATTGCGGACGACAGCAGATACTTGATTTATTGATTGTGTGTGAACATATACTTGATTTATTGATTGTGGGTGAACATATACTTTATTTATCGATTATGGGCGAACATAATCTTGATTTATTGATTGTGTGTGAACATATACTTGATTTATTGATTGTGGGTGAATATGTACTTTATTTATTGATTATGGGCGAACATATTCTTGATTTATTGATTGTGTGTGAACAGATACTTGATTTATTGATTTTGTGCGAACATATACTTGATTTATTAATTGTTAGTGAACAGATACTTGATTTATTCTTTGTGGGCGAATAGATACGCGATTTTTTTATTGTGGGTGAAATGAGACTTGATTTATTGATTGTGACTGAACAATGAACATACACTTGATTTATTGATTGTGGACCAACATATACTTGATTTATTGATTGTGGACCAACATATACTTGATTTATTAATTGTGGGCGAACAGATATGCGATTTTTTATTGTGGGTGAACAGAGGCTTGATTTATTGGTTGAGGACGAACAAATACTTGATTTATTGTATACGAACGAACAGATATCTGATTTATTGATCGTGTGCAAAAAGATACACGATATATTGACTGAGGACGAACAAATGCTTGATTTATTGAACGAACGTTCATATATCTGATCAATTGACTGTCGGCAAACAGCTGCTTGATTACGAACGAACAGCTGCTTCATTAAAAGATCGCTTGAAATTGCGTTTACAGTCCCTTTAAGTATTTTCAAATCAAATCAAATCAAATCATTTATTAGGCCACAAGTTAACAATATTCATATTAATAAAAACGACTATACAATTACATATATATATTTTGTGGCCGGGGAGCTACAAGATAGCTCAGGCTGTTTTCACACGAGCTCACGAGCTTTTTACTTTAGGTGTTATATAGATCTCTACTGGGTATACATCGAGCTCTTTATCTTTCCGGAGACTTTCCTATCCTTCCAAACTCATCATACTTTCACAGGAAGGAGGCACAGATTATAGGTATTAATCTTTTAAAGAATGTATTTATAGTCAAAAATGAAGTCGTCTTCGTTAAAAATACTGGTAAGGATTTTGTTAAATGCAACCATTTTATCAAAGAAAACTGTTTATTTTTCAATGTTTTTTTGCATTAACAATGACAAGTTATAATTTTAATGATTCAAGTTCAGAATTTCTCTTGTTCTCAATTTGAGTATTTCTACAAAAAAGCAATTTTTTCTTAAAAATATAAATATTTTTCATTGAATAAATTACAATTGGTTTAAAAATTCTTAGTTGAGTGGGTGAACTTTTATAGGGAAAACTGCAAACTGGTTTTAAATATAAAACATTATTTATTTTTTGTTTTTTTTCTAGAGGAGCGAAGGATATTTGTGCAAGAGGTTCTTGAATTCTCAGCCTCCCATCCTGCTCTTTACTCTAGCACACCATTTAAGGAAAATAAGAAAATATCAACCTTTTCATAATTTTACTCAAAAAAATGTTCATATTATATTTTATTCATATTTTTATTAACTACAAAGCATAAGATATTACAAATAAGTAATCACAATTTACTTTGCAGTTTGGACCCGCCTAACCAGGTTAGGTTGTTTTGAGTGGTTAGCCATAAGTTAGTTAACGATAATGAATATGGTTACACACATCAAATTATGTTTTTGGATAGGTAAGGAGTTGATGGGAAGGTTGGAGATTGTCAGGTGATCTGTGGCAGGGTGAGATCAGAGGCATCAATTGAGAGATAAATTAAAATACAGTGTGTAAAGGATGGTGGATACAATTACACAAACACAAATAAGCTATTAAAGTTTCAGTTTAAAAATTTTTTTTTTTAGAAAATTAAACAAGATAAACAATTCAGCTTTTCGCATTTAAACCTCTCAAGATAAATATTAATCACTTTTTGTTAAGATATTTTTGCAGATTTAGTTTCTTTAAGGCCAATTTGAATTGCATTCCACAATTTAGGAAACATTGCGGACGGAATGCTTTCTAGATTTTTGTTCTAATTTATAAGATTCATTCTATTCGGTTCAGCTAGAGACTTACACACATATTTTGGAAGAAAGAAGGAAGGTTATCATTAAAGTATCCATACAAAAATGTCAGAACACTAAGTTTGTATGTATCATCAAGATTAAGAACTCAAATAATGGATTTGAATGTGCATTGAAAGTACTATTATTAACTGCTCTGATTGCCTTTTTTGCAAAGATCTGATTTTTTTTTTCAGTTGTTTTTGACCCCTCCCCAAGTTACAATTCCATATGCATTATGAGGACTTACAAGAGAGTTATAATTTGTAGACGAATGTTTAATGGTAAGATATTCTTAATTTGAGACAAAGCCAAGATTGAGCTAGCAATTTTATTCAAGGCATGTTCAATTTGAAAATCCCAGTTTAAACGTCAAGTTTAAGTCCAACAAATTTGAATTTAACGCTGATTTGGTCGTAAACTTTTCTACCAGGGGAGGGGAATTAACTTTAATGAGACCTGTTAAGTTTTATAAATCGAAAATTTAGTTTGAAATAATAATGGCAGCCAAACCTAATTTTTGACTAATTAAATATAGCGACGTTATCTTTGCACATGTATTTCTTAAACGAAATTCAGAGATTTATTACAAAATTATATTTTAACAATATCTATTTCATATATGGGTTAGATCAACTATTTTTAATGAACAAGCAAGCTGTGGGATTTCTAAAGAAAATAAGTTTGTCTACCGGTTAAGGCTCCTACGGACTGCTGATGTACCCATAGCTTTCTCTTAGTTTTTTAAATACTAATTTTATTTTTTCGATTGCTTATCGTTGATTCAAACTCTTGATTTAAAGAAACCTCAGACTAATGGCTTCCGTAAAAAAAATACGAAAATTTGTCAATTTTTTTATACTTAATGAAGAAAAAAGTTAAATGTAAAAAACCCAGGAAATGCTTAGACTATTACTAAAACTTCAAAGAAGTGATTATGTAGCAATAAAAGTACGAGTCCTAGAAAGAAAAAAAATACACCTTGAAAAACCGAAATATAGAGCTTTCCAAGTACACTACAACACTTGATTGTAAAAATTAAACCAAAAAAACCTTATTAACTAATGCTACGTGTTTTTTGACACCCTGTATTTTATCGAAAAATACTCAATTAGATTAAACTTTTAATGGAAACATTCTTATTTCATTAATAAACATTTACTAACGGATGTTTATTTGTTTAGACCCGGTTCAAGTATTTCATTAACAAACATTTACTAATGAATGTTTATTTGTTTAGACCCGGTTCAAGTATTTCATTAACAAACATTAAATAACGGACGTTTATTTGTTTAGACCCGGTTCAAATATTTCATTAACAAACATTAAATAACGGACGTTTATTTGTTTAGACCCGGTTCAAGTATTTATTAACAAACATTTACTAACGGATGTTTATTTGTTTAGACCCGGTTCAAGTATTTCATTAACAAACATTTACTAACGGATGTTTATTTGTTTAGACCCGGTTCAAGTATTTCATTAACAAACATTTACTAACGGATGTTTATTTGTTTAAACCCGGTTCAAGTATTTCATTAACAAACATTTACTAACGGATGTTTATTTGTTTAGACCCGGTTCAAGTATTTCATTATCAAACATTTACTAACGGATGTTTATTTGTTTAAACCCGGTTCAAGTATTTCATTAACAAACATTTACTAACGGATGTTTATTTGTTTAGACCCGGTTCTAACGGATGTTTATTTGTTTAGACCCGGTTCAAGTATTTCATTAACAAACATTTACTAACGGATGTTTATTTGTTTAGACCCGGTTCAAGTATTAACTCAGAATCCAATCTTAATCTGTCTATCTCAGTGTCACAGGATTTAAGGTGAAAAAAAAATTCTTTCAAAACTACTTTTAAGTGAAAAAAAATGTTTTTGGAAATTTTTTATTTTTAGTATTGATGCAACCCCTGCATTAGTTCCTAGCCCTGTCTTTTCGGAGCCATCTGCCTCCGATAGTAAAGTTTATTTAGCCTCCGAAAAATCAAGTCCAAGCTCTGATCTTTCAACTTCTACCTCCGAACAATCAACTCAGCCTGCTTCCAACAACTTTATTCATCCCACCTCCGAAGAATCTACGCCCTCTGCCTCCGTAGCTTCTCTCACGTTTCTCTCTGCCCTCTCCTCCCCTCTCTCCGAATGTTTATCCACGCCTCCGATTAAATCAAGTGAAGAACCTTTTACAGTAGATCTTGCATCGAAACCTCTTAACCACACTGACTTTGATATAAAACAATCCAATCCAACCAATCCGGATCCATTTGATCCCCTCAATGCAGATTTTACTGACCCAGCCCAGCTATTCTTGAACCAGACAAACAATAGGGTCAACCTGGACCTGTCTACATTAAACCTCCAGGTTCGGAAATCAATCTTTTTAAGAATATCTAAAATCTAAATTTTGAATTCTTCTTCGCCGCAGCGCTCGACATCCCCCCCCCTTTGTTGGCTGTTGCGCAACATGTCTAGCTTGCCATGGAATAATGTCATATCATTTAGGATTTCGTAATACGTCATTTATATTTTTAGAAAAAACTTGAAAATATCTGTAAGGATTAAGAATGTTTGTTTAAAAGTTAAATTTAAGGAGACGGGGGAGGCTGAATTGTCGAGACCAACCGAGGCTGCTTGTCCCGGCGAGGAGGCCGGGCTGACCAACTACGAGGACAGTAACGGTGGTATCCCGCTGTACATAACGGAGTCTGCTCAGATTATCGCGGAGGCTCTCTCCCTAGAAGCGGAGGAGAAGTTTGATCAAAGCATTGCTTCCTACAGATCAGCTATAGGTAGGAAACACATAAGATTTTTAGATACTTCTTCCCCCAATTGATATTACTTCTTTAAAGTATATTAAACGTTGAGTTTATGTGTGGACTGTTGTTTTATTAAGTTTTTAAGATTATGTATTGGTTGAATGATTGATATTTTTAATAAAATCTTGATTTCAGAATTCAGATGCATTTATTATTTGATTTATATATTAGTCATGTTTTTGTGTGTTAAACCTCGTTTGTGGTCTTGATCTCCAACACTTTAGTGGCTTTTAGATCACACACCATTACCTATGCTATTTTTTGTGTCTGTTAAACTCACAGACTACACAGACTGCTCATACACTCTACCTGGATAGGTTGAGCAGGCCTACAGTGTCCCGGCACGCCATGCTACGGTTCCATGTAATGTTTTTTGACTGATATCTAACGGCCACTTGCTGCATTCAAGAGTTAAGTTTTACAACTTTTAAAGAAATACTCCAATTTTAAACATAAAACATAACGTTTATGAATATTGTCCTTTTTAAAGGTTTTGCATTTCCTATTCTAAGGATCCATAAATATCCCTGATTACAGATGTCTCCTGATTGGTCGTGTGCAGTACTTGTACACATGAGAACATGCTGTGGAAAATATCGCATATTATAGGTGTTAATCGATCTCTGTGACTCTCTTATCTCTGGTTAAACTGTTGACTTGATTGATTTATTAATTATTTGATTGGTTATTTGGTTATGATTGATTTACTAATTAAATTGATGAAAAGATCTTTTCATTGATAAATGGATTAATTGAGTTTCAAATTGATATTATGATTACAAATATTGATTAAATGTTTGATAAATTTATTTTTCAAGTGATGTATCGATTGATTGATATATTGATTGATTGGAATTATTTAGGAAAGCTGCTAAGCAGTGTACAAGCTGACCCTGATGCTACCAGGAGGGCAGCTGTGAAGAAACGAGTGGCGCAGTACATATCTAAAGCAGAACAGCTAGGCAAGGAGGTGTTTCGTTTTCTTTTGTTTTTATATTCATTTTTGCACAGTTTTTTTTAATATGTATTAATTTTGTTGATTTATCCTACCAGAGCTCAATATTTAAAAGCTTTGACCCTGGTTTTAAAACCGCTTAACCTAGTTCTCAAGTTTTATCTTAAACCCGACCCGACGACAGCTTGTGTCACGTGATCGACAGCTGCCAGCCCTTTGAATTGATTTAAGGATTTAGGTCCGTGGAAAGTTAAATCGACATTGGGTTGTTTTCGTGGAAAATTAGTTATGCCATATTCTAATTAAAATCAAAATCCGCCAACTTTAAAAGTTTTTTTTTTAAATTTGGCGTATTGCTAAGAAATAGTTTAATATTTAAAAAATCCATCAAATAAAAATACAAAACATACTCTGTAGAAAATTTGCCCCAACTTATCCTAAAGCTCGAGTCTTAAATTAGTCACCATGACAGCTTAGTCTTGAGTCTTTTATTCCAGATTTTTTTTTAATCGCGGGCTCAGTAGTAATTACTGTTATATTTTCCTTCATTTTATTTATTCACTTTTTTAATAGTATTTAATTAATTTAATTAGTGGCTGATATAAAACCTTGCTAATAGTTATCATTTAAATTATTTAAGTCACTTTAATGGTTCAAAAATATTTTCTAAACTTTCCCTCCTCCTCCTCCTCCAAATTCACCTCCACTCCCACCTCCACCCCCTCCTCCTCCTCCTCCACTCCTCCTACTCCTCCTCCACTGCTCCTACTCCTCCTCCACTCCTCCTACTCCCCCTACTCCTCCTCCTCCCTTTTTTATAAATGATTTTCCCTACTATGTGAAAGGTTCTTTAAACGTAATTTCAAGTGACCCTCCATCTGTAGATTAACATGTTCGATTTAGAACAGTACACCTAAAATCTTTTTCTCATGAAACAGAAATCCATGGATCGTCTTCAAAAATGAGTTGCGCATTTCTACTGCAGGAGAGAACAATTAATTTTTAGGATTTAACATTTTTCAAGCTAGAAAAACAGTTTCAAGGGTACCGTCGTGAATCGGGTAAGCCCTTCTTTGAAGTCCTTTTTGAAGTTTTTAAAAAATTTCTTCCCACTTACTCACTTACTTAGGTTCCACATTCTCTCTCTCAAATACTGGGTGGAAGAACTACACATGTAAAATATTAGAACAGTCCCTTTAAACCCTGTTTTTTTAGTTGAAAGAGAGCTAGATGCTAAGGCTAGAAGACCAGGGAAGAAGATTAGTGGAATCCCTCACCTACAACTGTTCGGTCAACTTTCACAACTCAGGGGTGCAATCAGACAGCTTCCAGATTTCATATGTCAGAATTCGTTTTAAAAAGTTATCCTTTTTTCTTCTAGTGCATTTTGGATAAAAAAAATTCTCAAACGAATTGATGATTCACATCAAACTCAAATTTTCTAATCCTGGTATTATCGTGAAAACCTGATCGGAATAAACCAAAACTTTAATAATTTGTTCTGAAAGAAGTAATAGTTCTACGACATCGGGTTGCAAAGAAATTAGAATATTAGGAGTGTTATCAGTTCCCTTTCAATGATTAAACTTTATTCATTACAAATCTATCACTTCCTTACTTTGAAACTATTTTTTTATTTTCATTTATTTTTTCACTATCAAGAACTATTTTGAGTTACATCTAATCCACCGCGATTTAATTATCCTGATGACCAAAACAAAGATTTGATTGTTTGATTGTTGTGTGATCAGGAAGTACAAGGTTGTAGATATACTTGATGGAAGGCTAATTCTAGCTCAGAATATAGACACATTAGAGAAGGTCGTCTTCAAGGTTCTCCAGAAATCTGCAGGTAGGTCTACCCTGTATATTCTAGATCATGTTTACAGGACACCCTGAATATTCTAGATCATGTTTACAGGACACCCTGTATATTCTAGATCATGTTTACAGGATACCCTGTGTATTCCAGATCTTACAGGACACACTGTATATTCTAGATCATGTTTACAGGACACCCTGTATATTCTAAATCATGTTTACAGGATTCCCGGTATATTCTAAATAATCTTTAAAGGACACCCTGGTTATTCCAGATCATGTTTACAGGACACCCTGTATATTTTAGATGAAGCAGTCTATTTGATGTTGGAGTACTGTCCTGCAGGTCGTCTTTGGGATGTTGTTCAACCTCTAGTTCAGCAACAGCTTCAACACTACCTTCAAGTTCCAGGTCTAGATTTACCTAGGGGTTGATAGTTTTTATGATATAGAATTTAGTTCTCAAAACTGAAGCTGTCACGGAGACCAAAGTCTTAAATATGGAAACCTACTCCATGTAACACAAGGTGGACATTAATCAGTCAACTCTGATAATATGGAAACCTACTCCATGTAACACAAGGTGGACACTAATTAGTCAACTCTGATAATATGGAAACCTACTCCATGTAACACAAGGTGGACACTAATCAGTCAACTCTGATAATATGATATTCTCATGAGGAAAAAAAATGTAATAATGGAACGAAGGCTGCAGGCCTGAGTTAAAGAATACATCAAGATTATTTCATCGAGTTTAAGAATTCCATTATTACATTTTTATCCTCATAAGATTATTATCATATCATATTTGTGAGGTTCCATGGGCACATACCCAAGAAATTATCCTATCTTGTAAGAATTCCCATTATTACACGGTTCAGGAGAAAATTTTTCCAATATTGTTGGCTTCCTAGCGTTTAAGAATTTTCATTCTTAAACGCTCAGACCGTGTAAGAATGGAAATTATTACACGGTCAGAGCGTGAAAGAATGTACTGTATATTCTTACACGCTTCAAGTATTAAAGAATGGAAATTATTACACTAGTTAAAGAATATTCATTCTTACACGCTCCTTCTTTTCCACAAATATCAATATTGATATTAACTTAATTATTTTGTAAAAACAACATGCACACTCACCTTTTTCTTTTATATTAATACAGGCAAACTTACCTTTTTATACTTTATACCAACATGCTCACTTACCTTTTTTATATTAAAACATGAAAACTTACCTATCCTTCTTTGTTTGTTTGTTTGTTTGAATGTCCGATCATAACTTGCAGGGTAAAGTTTCAGTTGTATCCACAATAACCCTAAGGCAGAAGCCCAGGGGAGTTGCGCACAGTCGGCGTATAATTTCAAGACAGAGCCAGTTCTACGCCGACTGCGCGAAACTCCTCTGGGCTTCTGCACGATCTAAAAACTTTGCAGAAACGTGATTTTAGGGCGTTTTTTCATTTCTTTTTATAATAAAAATATTGCAAGACGAACCAAAGCTATTCACAACAATAGTTACATTGTTCAGATTAGATTTATGTGAAAATATTAAAATATTTTAGTAGATGAAAGCTTGGCATCAAATCCTCGAAGATGTTCTGTACTAAAACCGTCCGAGTCCTTCATCATCCAGCGGACAAAGAGCGCCCTGGAGGACAAGAGCGTTCTAGAGGACAAGAACGTCCTCGAGGACAAGAGTTTTTTAGAGGACAAAAGCTTGGTGGAGATCAAGTGCACGTCAGAGGATGACTCAGACCAAGGAGATATGAGTTTTGTCCACACAGAGAATTCTAGTCTTTTAGGAACAGTCATAATATTTTAATGATCTTTTTTATGAAATTGAAATTGCAACACGCGCCAGTTCCTTTAGAGGAAGATTTAGTGCTGTTAAAGGGAGTGTCTGGCTTGACATGGTAGTTGAGCTGAGAATGCAATTTGGTAGAGAAATTTTTTAGGATAAATTTGAGATCTATCATATGTGCATATTTGTTCATCATGAGCGCAAATTCAATCTTTAAAATCCTCATTTTGAATGGATGATTTTGAGAATCGTTTTTTTAATTATTCAATAACGACGTCCAAAAATGTAACAAAAATTCGACAGTAAACTAATTTAATGTCTAGAAACATATTTCTTGATAGAGATTTGTTAATAAATCAATTTCCAGAATCAATTATTTCTTTTTTATCATTATATTGAATCTCTTATTCTTTACGAATTTGTTCGCAGATTTCTTTAAATTTTTCAAATGTCGTCTTTTCAAGAAAAAATCCTGGAAATCTACAGAAAATGTTTGTGAACAATGAGACATTACAGAAACCAATAGATGAATTAGATTTCTTATTTTTGATTATAAGAGTAAATTTTTATTGTCTCAGCCGGGTCCTAAACAACTAATTAGTTTGATTTAGAATTTTTTTATTTTTTTTTTCGTGGTCGTCATCGACAAAATCATCCCTTGAAAATGTTCAATCTATGAGGATTTTAAAAATTGAATTCGCGCTCTTGCTGATAAATATGCACAGTAAAAACTTCTGACAGGTCTCAAATGTATCCTAAAAGATGTCTACAATACTACATTTTCAGCTCAACTACCATTTCTAGCCATTATTATAGCCCTTAATTATAGTTGTTCAAATATTAAGAAAGTTCAAATCGAAATTTTTACCAGCATTTTCCTGTGTGGATCTGAATTAAAGTGAAATTGTCAGCCTAAAATTATTATTATTATTATCATTATTATTATTTTTATATTTTTAGTATTTTTTTCTAAGGTGACTAAGAAATTGTTAGTTTTATTATTATTATTTCTGATGTTTAGTTGTATCAGACAATCAAATTGATCATTATCAATATGAAGCTGAGAATAACACAGTAAGTATTTTCACAAATGGAAAAAAAAAATATTTTTTGTCTTACGCTTAACTTCTTCCTTTGTCTTCAAATTTTTTTGAAAAAAAAAAACACTTCTTTTTAACAAAATGAGGCTAAAATTATCTGAAAAAATATTATAGAAATTTTCACACCAACTTGCCGGTTGGATGAATTGCAGTCTGATCCGGATGATAAGTTTGTGGAGAGGTCTGGGATGAATGATGAGGCAGGTCCTGGGAGGAATGACGTAAGAAGGGATGAAGCTCTTGATATATCCAGAGAAATGTTGAAAATTTTATCAGACCAAACTCAGGGAAACAACAGGTGAAATCATTTTTATTAGTTTTTTGTGATTTTTATTGAAATTTTGTTAATTTTTTCTTCCTGAAACAATCGTTAAAAATTATTTAATTCATTTGGTACTTTTCACTTTTTTACTATTCACAATATTTCCGGAAAAAGATTTATTCTGTCCTTAAGTTAGTCCCTAAAACTTATGATATTTTTATGAACTTTAACGCAAAAACAGTTTTTTTTTATCATATTTGATATTGTCCTACTTGAATTTGGTTCTAGAAGTCTCATAGAAATCAAAATGGTCCATACACTTGCATATTAATGTAAATAATTTTTAGATGTCAAATCAATAATTGAGCAAATTTTAGTGTCCAAATATTGGTTTATTTGTAAATTTTTGTTATTTAAATTTTCGACCAATTTCAGTGGAGTAGATTTGATGAATAAGATGGCGGGAATTGAAGAGAAAATTAAAAATCATATCAAAGGAAACATTGAACCTTTAGATACATTACCACAGGATACAACGGATTGTGATACAGCAATATGTGATAAAATAAGTTCTTCAAGTGAATTTTTTAGCAAAGTGACAACGGATTGTTCTAACGTGGATGTCGAAGGCAGTTGTAAAAAAGTTGTCTTTGTCGGAAATCTTAGTGGAGAAACATTTGTCGACGAATCTGATAGTGATGATCATAGTTCAAAAATTGAGAAAGCTCTTGAAAATCCACAAAAACCGGTTCGTCCTCCATATTTGCGGAAACTGTCCGAGGTTTTGCCCCAGTTTCCGGATCCAGATCTTCCAGACTCTACGGTACTTCCGGATAGCGTATTGAGGCTGTGGGCAGCTGAACTAGCGCAGGTACAGATAATTTTTTTAGGAATTTAGGGCGCTTTGTTTCTGCATCTCTTTAACTAAAACGTCTTTATTTAAGTCTGCGACAGTTTTATCAATGTACAAATCATAATACTAATCATAATTGGTTTAATTGGTTTAATTTGTGTGATTATGTTAATATATCACGGGTGTGATAATTTAAAACATCTCTTTTCCGACTTCAATGGCCATTCAGGATTCTAGCCAGTTATCGAGCTTGTTTTTGAAAATGTTCAAGTTTCCAGCACTTTTGATTTCATATGGAATATCATTCCATATATTGATAACTCTTGCAATTCAGCTAATAGTTCATGGAAATCCAGTGGGGTGATAATCATCATCCTTCAATACAGACAAATACGCTTAAAATTACGGTTGTTATTTATGATTGGTAGGCTGGCATAATGTCGGTTGTCCGATATAATAGCAAAACAAAGGCCCCGTTTTTTGGTTTTTATAAGTTAAAAATTACAAATTGTTGACCCAAGTTGAGATTTGATTTAGTATAGTCATTTTTAGTCTAAATATGGACATATAGGACTTCCCTGAATGTTTCATTTGATTTGTTAAAAATATTAAATTAAAGTAGATAATTTCGCTAAATTTAATATGATTTAATTCATCACAAATTAAAACTACTTAAAGCTGCACTTCTTGTTTTTTTTGTTGGACATCACCTCCCTTAGGGTCCGGTTTTATTTGGATTATAAGATTTTCAGATAAAAAATTAAGATTTGTAATATTCAGGTGCTGACTTCTCTACACTTCAGAGAGATAATAATCAAGGTAGAAATAAAAAAAATTTGTTTATCTTTTGAATTGGATCCTCGATCTGTAATTTAAGAATATTGATCCAGATAGGTCCTAATCCGGCTTGTCCTGTATACAATGGAAATCAGCTCATTAATGTTTCTTTAGTTAAAAAGATATTTGATTTGATTCTTTTTTCTTATTTCCGGAGATCAGCATATTTTAGCGGCTCCATATCTATGAAGCTAAGAAACTAAAAGATTGCTGACCCAACTCCGGATCCTTTGAATTGCCATTAATTTTTAAGACATCTTAATGTTACCATTTAACAAATTGTGCTTCATATTGTAGGATTTAAACCCTGAGAATGTACTGTTAGACTGTTCTGGACATATTAAGCTAAGTTATCAATGTGAATGGATAAGTGTTGAGAGAGAACTATCAAAACATGCAGTTCGGGGCAATTATACAGCTCCAGAGGTAATTTGCACTTTTTTATCATATTTGATTACAAGTGCCACTAGACCCATGCATATAGGGTCCGGTGCCCCTGGTAACAAATATATCTGCAAAACTCCAAGGTTCAATTGATAAACTTCAAGGTTTAAATAAAAAACTTGATTTAAACTCCATGGTTCAGGGGATAAACTACCAAGGTTTGACAGAAAATTGCATTGTTTTAGTGATAAAATCCAAAGTTCAGGTGATAAACTGCATGATTCAGAGGATGAACTCTAATCGAATCCATAGTTAAGGTTGTATCCATTTCATCTTTGGGATTCTTGAAGGAGTTTATCACCTGAATCATGGAGTCAATCATGTAAACCTAGAAGTTTATCAACTGAACCTAGAAGTTTATCATCTGAACTTAGAAGTTTATTATCTAAACCTAGAAGTTTATTATCTAAACCTAGGTCCTAGATGTTAATTGTTTATCATCTAAACCTGGGAATTTATTATCTAAACCACGGATCTCTGAAGTCAACTCCTCGAGATTTTAACCAGTTCTGGCAAACTCTGAAGGTTGGGCTGGATAAATCATACTGGACATCTGGTGAAACTAAAGATTATGGTCTGATCATATAACATCCGGAAGAAAGATCCCATCCTTAAGGGGGTTATGGACTGGACTGGTCAGTCTCAGTCATGGACCCAAATGGTAGGCCTCTCTATTCTGGTGGGGATGTCCAAATCCCAGGTGGAGCTATGGAGCATATCCAAGATACAGACCATGATCAAAACACTGGTCCCTAGTGGTCCTGTCTGAACCAGACAGATGGTTTTCCCTGCAACCTCATGTCAATGACTCCTCTCAGTCCAGGACCCTTATTTGCTTCAGAGCAGCAGACGTAAGATAGGATTATTAGGGAACAGGCACCTCAATGTTTTGGGGGGGTGCTTACAAGGAGTGCCCCTTGTGTCTCGCAGGGGGAGCTGTTTTTAGACTGAACGAGGTTCATGTTGCCCTTGTGAGTCCAGCAAGTGGTTACACTCAACGGGCGAAGGATATCGAGGTGTACCAAGCAAAACCATTGGCGTAGAGCTCATTATGAGAGGTTATCTGGGGGGGGGGGCGGATCTAACTACAATGATGGCTAGACCTAATGCTCTCCAGTGTGTCCTGGAGGACTGGCTACGGCAAGTTTCATTGGTGTAGAAAGGTAGGTTGGGCTGTCATGTCTAGGTGGGGGGGGGGGGGGGCTCCCATTCTAGGATGTGGTAAGGTATACTTCTGCACTTCAGTCCAGCCTGCCCCCTGGTGATACCTCATCTGACGATGGCCGGTCTCCCCACCCCATCAGATTAGTGTAGATTAGTGTCATGTTTTATTTTCTCTTAAACCTGAAAAATAAAAAAATTGTTGATTGTTAAGGTATTAACTGTGTCTGAAATAACCCCTGCTGCTGATTGGTGGAGCTACGGAGCTATTCTTCTACTCCTTTATACAGGTAAAAAGGATTTGTAGCTCAGCTTCATTTCAAAACCTTACTTGCATTGCTTAGGATCCGGAATCAAGGGACAACTTTTATTTCTCAAACCCTAAATCTTAATTGTTACAAGAAGAATGGTAAAATTAGATCTTTGAATGGTTCATCAAGTTTTAGCATAAAAAATTGGAAAAAAGAAGAAAAATAATTAGTAGGTTCTCTTTTTGTTACAAAAATCAGTAAATCTTGAAGAAATGTTCATGGCGGGTGGATCCAGGTTCCTAATCAAAATTGGAAGGGATCCTAAGCACTGCTTACTTGCATTTATTACAGGTTCTGGGCCTGTGTCTCTGATACCTAGTGGCCTGGATTCCACAATTCCTATAGAATATCCAGAATGCATGCCATTAGATGCCAAGCTCTTTATATCCTCTCTTCTACAGGTATCCATTCCATACTATGTTATATTCAAGGTGTATCCTGGGAATAGGTTGGGAGCTAGATATTTGGCAGGCTCCATACTTTGTAATATTCTAGGTGTATCCTGGGAATAGGTTGGGAGCTGGCTCCACTGGATCCCTAGATGTTCAGCAGCATCCATATTTTGTAAACTTTGACTGGACAAGGATGAAGCATAAGAAAAGATGAAGCATATTTCTACTCTAATCTTGAAGGACGGATTTCCATGAATTCATAATTCACTAAAATATCTTATCTTGAAGGCTTAAACCTGGATATTAAAACAAAATAAAAATTTTCCCTGTGGCATTAACAATCAATAATACGCTTAAATAATAAATAAGTCAATTTTCTAGTAATAGTTTCTAATCGTATGAATAAGGCATTCACTGTTTTTGCTCCTCCTCAATATATTTTACTTATAGAAAAAAAAACAGGCAAGTTAAGAAATTCTCAGGAGTTATGGGATAACTTCAAGATAATCATTTATCATGTTTTAAGATAGATTTTTTAGCCTTATTTAAATTCTTTTTATTGCAGAATGCTAGTCCCTACATGTGATATTTGTATGATCATATCCCTGCTGGCTACGTACTGTACTGTACTGTGCTGCTAATGATGTACCAATCCTGTTATTTTCGTTTTTTGTCGTCTTCACATTTGAATTGAATTTTTGTGTACTCTAAGGGAATCGCCCCTAACAAAAAAAATAATTAATGAAATTTAACCATGGGTTAGAGAGATTGAAAACTGGAAAAAGTGGAAGTTTAAATTTTGAGATCGTTAAATGCAAGAGCGTATACAGGGGGGGTTAGGGGGCAGTGCCCCCTAGACCTGTAAGGGGGGGGGGCGTAGCTTCCCTAGAACTCGGAGCTTTCACACTTTTCAAATCTTAAACTCAAGAGTTAAGAACATAAAACAGAAGAGCAGCAAAATAATTTATTTTGCTGTTCATTAAGTGCACTATGAAGATTGTATACGGAGCCACCATGACAGAAGTCCAAATGAAAAATTTATCTAGAATGCACATTCATCCTAATCGGATGGGCGCTATCAGAGATAGGGAAGTAAAACAATTATTTTTAAATGCCAAGCCTCAAAGTCTTGAGTTTGGACTTTTAGAGTGAGTAAAAGTCCATTTTTTAAAATTTGTATTTAATTTACTTTATTCTTGCACCACCGTTTTGTAATCTTTCTTTTTATTACAAACTAGCTAGAGTGCCAGGCGTTGCCCGTTGAATTTAAAAATCGAATTAAAACAAAAAAACTTTTAATTTATTTAGCTTATGTCATCCCCAAGGGTATCATGAGTTTCCTCGCTAAAATTTATCCCATATGATTCAGCCGTTTGGCCAGCCATAGAAACATATAAATGAACGTATACATATACAGAAACTTTTATAAGTCATAATTATTTTCTGGACCTTTGCCCTTCTTTCATTTCATAGAATCAAGTTTAAGTTGTGTTTTTCATTTTAAAAAATGTCTTTTACTATCTTTAGTTTAAATACTAATTATTACAGTATAATAAAATGTCGATTTTTTAGAAGCAATGCTTCATTTTCTGCTAGTTTTGTTTGAAGGAGAGATGAAGTATAATACGTGCAAGGCAAATAGAATATGAAGTACAATAGGTGGCAATAGAGAACTAGACCAATTATACACAACGTCACAAGTGTCAAATATAACAAGGAAAGCGAAATTTTCTCAAATTAGTTGACATGTTTTCCAAGATTAAATAAATTAAGTGTAAAAACAGAAAATAAAGAACACATAAAATTACATTTTTTTATTGTAAGATAATAACTTTTATTCTAAAATTATCACTAATATTGACAATTTTGTCGGGCACAAAAACTATGTTGACACTTGTGACGTAAGAATACAGATGTAAGAGTGTGCAAATTTTACGTTGCCATATATTGTACTAGAATCTATTTGCATGCAAGGTAATTTCTAACGCTCTTAGAGCAAAACGCCTTAAGTAAAAAATGTTTTTTCAGACCCTCTAGACTCCATTTTTACAATAAAAAGAAATGGCTCTTCCTGTCTCACGACGGTCTAAACCCAGCTCACGTTCCCTATTGGCGGGTGAACAATCTGACACTATCAGAATTCTGCTTCTCAATGATAGGAAGAGCCGACATCTAAGGATCAAAAAGCTACGTCGCTATGAACGCTTGGCAGCCACAAGCCAGTTATCCCTGTGGTAACCATTATTGTAGAATATCTTCTTGGGGAGTTCTTTCGGTTTGATCTTGAAGGAAAAAGGAGTTCCTTCTTTAAGGGTGACCACCATCTTATATCTCGTTAAGAAGTGAATCAATTAATAGGAGTGCCAGGTAGGTTGATATCCAGGAAGATTTTAGATNAGAAATAGCACCCGAGGGCGCAGTTTCGCTCAACCGAGTAAGCAGAGAAGCGATTTCCGTAGGAGTATTTCACTGTTGCCGAAGCTCCTCCCTATTCTACGCCAGAAATGCTTCGCCACAATATGAGACTAGAGTCAAGCTCAACAGGGTCTTCTTTCCCCGCTGATTCTCCCAAGTCCGTTCCCTTGGCTGCGGTTTCGCTAGATAGTAGATAGGGACAGTGGGAATCTCGTTAATCCATTCATGCGCGTCAGTAGTTATCTGACGAGGCATTTGGCTATTTTTACATTTTACTCCACATTGCCGGGCCTGGGCAGTACCCTAGAGCGTTTAGAAACTGTCAAACCGCCTTGTACATTGCACTACTTTCGCCTCTTTGGTTTTTACACCGTTGAGTACTGACAGTTTATCCCGTAGGAGAGCGCAGAAGGTAGCTCGTTTCGCGGGCCAACTGCCACCCCAACCCTCCGAGTTAACGGAGCTATGCATTTAAGGGTTAGGTCGCCAATCAAACCCGGTTGTGTTTGCGTGAGTAGTTCCCCCCCCGCGTTGTTCGCTTGCTTGGGGGCGCCAAATGTCGTTTGCAGTTATAGGTGTTTGGCGCTGCAGTCGCCGTCAATCCTCGTAAGGATAGGGGGTCACGGGTTGTTGTCCGTTTGCTGGGGTTCGCCCTCCCAGTCTCTTCCCTCCTCCTACTACTTCCTGTATCCCAAACTTACTCTATCGTATGTCTGTATGATCGTCCATGTCGTCGTTAGCGTCCGGATGCTGATGAAATGCTTGAGAGAGGCACCCAACCCCAGTCTGCTTAGTAGCTTCTGAGTGCTGGTGGACCAGCCACCTCTGAAGTTGATGGCAAATCCATGCACCTCTACCTCCTTCACGTTTGCACCACTTACCCGGAGAGCCTCCTCCTTCACGTACTTCCTTACAGCTTCCTTGTCATATGCAGTCACTTTCTGTCTGTATCTTTCCTCAGGATCGCAATTGTCCCCACAGATGATGGGGTCGATTACAAAACCCTTATCCTTCCTCCAAGCGACAATGTCAGGTTTGACAAAAGTCCCTTCGATCGCGATCTTAGGCTCTAGTTGCACAGTATATCCTGTTCTCTGTAATCCCGCTCTAACCATCTTAACAATTCCGTCATGTCTCCTAACTCTCAGGCCATGAGTCACTTGACATATCTGACTTATGTGTGTCGCATTGGCAGTCTGCTTGTCTAGTCTGCAGGTCGGGTCTCCTCTGTCACCTCTCGCGGCCCTCGCAGGAGTCTTCATAGCATTGCACCGTACCCTCAAAGCCTTTATGAATTCTCCCCCCTTCGCCGGAAACAGAGGATCTAGTATCCACCCATCTCCAAACCCGTCATGATATTGCAAACCTCGTCCGTCTGTCTTACTAATTAACTCTTCTCTCCAGGCTCTCCGTTCAGATTGCTTATTGGTTATTTGGACCTCTCCCAGTCTCTTAATCCCACTCGCTAACCTTACAGCAGCCTCCCCGGTCCCTGATGAAACCATTATTTT
>NW_019396782.1:0-2554 GCF_000591075.1 Eurytemora carolleeae | reverse complement strand
AGTCCCCCATCAGCCGTGTTGGCGTGAAACATTGCCGTTGGGGTGTCGCTTTGCAGATGTAGCCATTTCCTAACATATCTTCTTATCGTCCGGTCTATATTTAGAAGAGTCTTAAGACTAACGTGCACCAACACTAGTGTATGGAGCATTCCTCCAATCACATTCACCTTAAGTGCGTGCAGCCTTTGCTGCGGTTTGAAACTTGCCTCTGATAGTCTGTCGAGTTGTACAATCAGTTTCTTCGTAATCTCTCTAATGTCGTATCCGTTGGCGCCGATCTTGAGTCCTAGATACTTGTAGGTCTCCCCTAATTTAAGTGCGGGGACGACCTCTCCGTCGATGGTAAGGTACGGAGTCGGGTCCACATAGCTCTTCTTCAACCTTCCATTTGCACGGATAGCCAAAGTAGCGCATTTCTTGGGATTCATTTTCATGCCGCATTTTCCTAATTCCCTCACTGCTAATAACGTGTTCTTGACAGAGCCTATCCTAGTTGCCGCCACGGTAACCCCGTCATCTGCAAATAGTGCTTCGGTAATGTCATACCCTCCGGGTCTCATCTTCTGCGTTATAGAACACAATTCTTGCGGTGCTGCTGGGTCGGGTACCCGGTACCCTATCCTAGGGTCCAACTTCTCGTAGCACATGTCTAACGATGCGTCGAACAATGGGGCTGATTTTTGGCATCCCTGCCTAATTCCCATGGTCTGCTTAATTTTCTTTTCGCCTCCCTTGAATTGAATTTCTGCTTCTTCGTACACAAGAGCTATGTACTCTCGTAAGGATGCGGGTATCCCAATCCTTTCTGCTGCCTGCAGAAGGCTAGTGTGTGCTAGCGAGTCGAAAGCTTTCGCCACATCCATAAATACTAGGAACAGATCTTCCCTTCTTGCCCTCGCACCCTTTATTAGATGTTCAATAATGAATGCGTTTTCAGCTATTCCATCCCTTGGCAGAAATGCTTTCTGCCTCTTGCTAAGAGGAAGCCTTACTAGTCTCTTAGCTAGAATTCCATGGTATAGCCTCAGTAACTGGCTCGTCACCGTGATGGGCCTGTACTGCCCTGGATTTTCCGGTTTCGCGTTCTTGGGTACTAAAGTTACATTCCCTAGTCTCAGGAATTTGGGCGTATAACTTGACCCTTGGAATATCAGTAACATTGCGTGGAGTACTTGTACTGGTATCTTTGCCACATCAGATTTCTTCAACCCGTCCGGTCCCGGAGAGTTATCCTTGAGATTCCTCAAACCTTCCTTAATCTCATCAAGAGATATAGGACTTGAATAGCTTGTGTCTGCAGGTCGATTTTTCGTATCAACCTTCACAACGCCTTCCGGTTTTCTGGAGAAAATACTAGCCCAGTATTCCTCTAACTCTTTCTTAGGTATCACCTGTGTGACTTCTAGGTTTCCAGATAACACCGCGTTTATGCAGCGCGAAGGGCTTCGCTCGTAAAAAGACTGAGTGAGCTGTCTCAGTCTTGCCTTCTCTTTCTTCTTACTTATGAATGGTTGCTTTTTATCTGGTTGCCTTACTGGTTTCGGTTTAGGGTTTCCTTCCCACCTCACCCATTTGAGTAACTGCTCCCTGACCCAGTCATCAATCACCTTTCTGTCTGCACCAACTCCCGTCTCCTCCTCATGGTCCCAGACATTACCAATTATATCCTTGTACAACTCCATCTGTCCCTTTAAAATCCGACAGTGTTCATATTTGGCATTCTTTCTCTGAGCAATTGTCAGCGTTGACTTCCTGATGAACTCATTAAGTTCCTCCTGTGTTGCCACATCCTGCGTCCATATACAACTGCTCTCTCCATCTTCCACTTCCCCTTCAGCTCCTTGAAGTAGCTCAGCAACATTTGGTGTTAAATGCTCTTCGCCTTCAGGTTGTGAGTCTGTCATGTCGATCTGTCGCTGTCCCTCTCTCAAAGCGTCTCTCCTTAGGTGTGCCAGTCCTGTCGCCCTCCCTTCAGTCCCCAGAAGTGGGTTCTGTCGGTCGTTCTGTCGTTCTGGTTCCATCCTTTGGTTCAGAAGTCCTTGAGTCGTGTCCAGTGTCCCAGATGCCGGACCACTCCTAGATGGCCCTTGACCCTCACCCCTGCCCTCCTCTCCCTCCACTGAAGCCCCTTCTCCCTCGTCTCCAGCGATGCGCAAACCTTCCGTAACCAACTTCGCCAATTCATCCTTTACTAGCTCCTTATAAGCTTCCTTCCTTCTCTGCCCCTTAATAGCCTCCAGTGATCTTCCCGGGCAAAGAGGGAAAAGCGCTTCATTCATGAACTTCGCCCCCTTCTTCATCAATAAGGCTTCCTTTTCGGCTAAGTCTAACAACTCAGCTGGTGTCCATCGCACCAATCTTCTACTGTTGTGGTCTTCCTTGGTCGCCTGGTCAGTTACTTCTCTATGCGTTCGTGCCATATGCACCCCCAAGCCTTGCTTGGTTACAAAAGATCGATTACAAATTCCACATCTCGCTCCTCCCTCCGATGCTCCCTCCCCTTGCTTCTCCACCTCCTCTCCCTCCCCCACCCTCACTTGGGTGTTCACCCCCC
>NW_019396781.1:58786-146551 GCF_000591075.1 Eurytemora carolleeae | reverse complement strand
AACTACTGTACAAGGATATATAGGATAAGAAACTACTGTACAAGGATGTCTAGGATAAGAAACTACTGTACGAGGATATATAGGATAAGAAACTAATGTACAAGGATGTCTAGGATAAGAAACTATTCTATACCTAGGATTTTACACGATGTTAGGTGCTTTCCCAAAGGATTTTTCTCACGTGGCAACTTCCCAAGTGGCCACTTTTCGAGTCTATCATAGCCGCAGCGCTCGGCCCTCAGCATGTTCTAGCAGCAGCGGCCGACCCCTAGACCATCCTAACCACAGCGCTTGGCCCCCATTGCAGCCTGCGGCGCCTCAGAGGGCTTAACCTAACCTTTGAAAAGTTGACGCTTGGGAAATTACACATTTGGGAAGTTGTCACTTGGGAAATTGTAACTTGGGAAGTCGCCTTTGGGAAAATGCCTTTGGGAAATTACCTAACACCTTATTTACATGGATTCCTAGGATACGAAACTACTTTATAAGGATACATAGGAATAGGATAAAAAAAATACTGTACAAGGCGACCTAGGTTAAAAGACTGCTGTACGAGGAGTTCTATGATAAGGAACTACTGTACAAGGAAATATAGGTTAAAAACTACTAATCATGGATACCAGGATAACAAACTGTATTACATGGATACCTAGCATACGGAACTACTGTTCAAGGATACCTAGGATAAGAAACTACAGTGCCAATATATATACGGAATAAGATACTCTACAGTGTAGAAGTATACCTGAGGTGAGAAGGTATAGTTTCTGGTGTTCTTGGTTAGAATTCTCAACCTAGATTCCAGCATTCCCATACTTGAGAACGCATAACAGGACCCACAGGAACCCTGGTTCCTCACCTGGATATAAGTCCAGGTTTATTTGTAAATATAAAGAGGAACTGAGGTTTTGCCACAAACTAAAATTTCCTAATCTCTATATCTTTGCAACCTGACGGTATAAACATAGTTTGAAATATCAAATATCGTTGGGTTGCTAAGATATAGGGATTAGAAAATCAGAGATTTGGACAGGAACTCAGTTCCTTTAATCCTTGTTGATAAAATGTTTATTACAAAGGCCAGAAAAGAGAAGTTTTATTTCAGATAGCTGTCGTAATTAGAACAGCAATGAATTTTCAATACATTTAAAGAGAGTTTTTAGCGAACTATTACAAATTAAATAATGAGTTAATTGACTTTTATTTTTATAGTTAATTTCTATAATTTATCTTACGAGTCATTAAGAAAATAATGCATAGCTGGTGTGTTAACGATCTTTCTCAAGAAATCGAAGTAATAATACTACCAATTTTTCATTATTCGATCTATCTAATCTTTTAAAATTGATGAACACTCGTACTCTCTAAGGTCTCCAACTCTACAAGTTCTCTACCTACCTCAGAAACATAGTTTACTCCGTCTACGTTTCTCCAATCCCAGGATTCTGGTAGATATTCTTGTTTTGTAGATCTAGAAATGAAAAAAATTCAGGTAGATAATTCTGTCTAGTAGATCTAGAATAATTTTCTGCTAGATAATCTTGTCTTATAGATCTATAAATGAGTATACTCTAATAAACTATCCTGTCTTGTAGATCTAGAAGTATATATATTCTTGTAGATTCTTCTCTCTTGTAGATCTAAAAATATATTCTGGTAGATAATCTTGTTTTGTACATCTAGAAATATATTCTGGTAGATAATCTTGTTTTCTACATCTAGAAATATATTCTGGTAGATAATCTTGTTTAGTAGAGCTAGAAATATATTTTGGACGATAATCTTGTTTTTATTAATCTAGAATGTATTCTGATAGATAATCTTGTTTTGTAGATCTGTAAATATATTGATATTCTGGTAGATAATCCTGTCTTTCATCTAGATCTAGAAATAATTCTGCCAGATAATCCTGTTTTGTAAATCTAGAAATATATGCGGCTAGATAATCCTGTCTTGTAGATCAAGAAATATATTCTGGTAGATAATCTTGTTTAGTAGATCTAGAAATATATTTTGGACGATAATCTTGTTTTTATAAATCTAGAATGTATTCTGGTGGATAATCTTGTCTGGTAGATCTTTAAATATATTGATATTCTGGTAGATAATCCTGTTTTGTAAATCTAGAAATATATTGATATTCTGGTAAATAATCCTGTCTTGTAGATCAAGAAATATGCTGCTAGATAATTCTGTTTTGTAGATAATATTGTTTTTAGATTTAGAATTATATTTTGGTGGATAATCTTGTTTAGTAGATATTCATGTCTTTCATGTAGATCTAGAAATAATTCTTCTAGATAATCCTGTTTTGTAAATCTAGAAATATATTTTGGTAGATAATCCTGTTTAGTAGATCTAAAATGTATTCTGGTTCTAGTAGATAGTCCTGTCTTTTATGTAGAACTATAAATATATTCTAGTAGATAGTCCTGTCTTTTATGTAGAACTATAAATATATTCTAGTAGATAGTCCTGTCTTTTATGTAGAATTATAAATATATTCTAGTAGATAGTCCTGTCTTTCATGTAGAATTATAAATATATTCTAGTAGATATTCCGGTTTTTTTTATGTAGAACTATAAATATATTCAAATAGATAGTCCGGTCTTTTATGTAGAACTATAAATATATTCAAGTAGATAGTCCGGTCTTTTATGTAGAACTATAAATATATTCAAGTAGATAATCCGGTCTTTTATGTAGAACTATAAATATATTCAAGTAGAAAGTCCGGTCTTTTATGAAGAACTATATAAATATATTCTGGTAGTCAGTCCTGTCTTATATACCTAGGAATATATATATATTCTGGTAGATTCTTCTTTCTAATAGCTCTAAAAGTATATGTATTCTGGTAGATACTCCTTTATTTGCATTTATAGTTAAAATAGAACCCCTTAAAAAAGATTTGCATGAAATATTCTTTCAGGACATTTTTTAAAAATGTACAAAGAGAAAGAGAATTAGTTTCAGGAAGGTTTAGATTCACTTTGAATTAAAGTTCTTACTTATTAAACCAAGCTAAACATTACCAGAAAGTTTTTAGCAGGGTACGGTGCAAAGATTACCTGAGAAGTTTGAGCTTAGGGTTGATTGGAGTAGAAGATGGTTTGGTGGGAGCAGGAGAAGGTTTGTTTCCAAGTTTTGAAAGTTCACCTCCCTTCATCCGTTCTATGTCTTTGTTCTTCAACCCCTTAGATAAACCTCAAATTAAAAGCTTATTCTTATATATTTCTTGTTTTCTTATTACTTCCAGTTTAAACCTAAAGCTGAAAAATTCATTCCCTTAACCAAGAATTTTATTTTAACAGTCCTGATGTTATTTTGAAACTGTATAATATTTACTGTTTTTATGGATCTAGTATTTGGGACTTGAGTTCCCAATGTGTTTCAAAATTGTATACAGCATGGAATACTGCTATTAGAATTCTTTTTAATGTACCTAGAGATACGCATAGGTACTTGATTGAAAGTATTTCACAATGTTTACATGTAAAAACTATGTTAGCTAGCAGATTTGTGTCTTTCTATGAGACTATTGATGCAAGTTCTAAGCTTTGCATTAGATTTCTTTCTAATTTATGTAAAAATGACCTCAACACAGTTCTTGGCAGAAATTTATTTTGTATTGCAAATGATTGTTCTGTAAATCCTTCCGATCTTAGTAAAATGTTAGTTAAGAAACAAATGAAATATTTTGATGTCCCATTGGAACATGAATGGAAAGTTCCGGTTTACAAGAAATTTTAAGTACAAGAATGAATAATTTATATGTTGAAGGATTCGATGATTACGTAATAACTGAAATTATAAATATGTTATGTTGTGAGTAAAAATCAATGTTTTCTTTTTGTGCATAATTTTGCATTTTTTTTTCTCTTTTCTTTTGGAAACCTGTATTTTCAAAAAAAAAATTTATTTAAACAAATTTTAACTACACCATTTATATATGTATTTATATCTTTGTGTGTGAATAAATCTCTATAATATAATAATATCGACCATAATCTTAACCTGGACCTTGCCCTTTACCTTAACCTAGATCTAGACCTAAACCTAGACCTTAACCTAGACCTTGACCTAGACCTTGACCTTAACCTAGACCTTGACCTTAACCTAGACCTTGACCTTAACCTAGACCATGACCTTAACCAAGACCTTTATCTCAACCTAGACCTTCACTTAAACCTTTGATTTTGACCTTAACTTAGACCTTGATCTTAACCTAGACCTTGACTTTAATCTAAACCTGACTTTGACTTAGACATTTAGCCATAGACCTTGAGCTTGATCTTAACATAGAACTTGACCTTGACTTCTAATCTGACTTATACTGACCTCGAACTGCGGGTATGAAGCTGCAACCCATGATTCCTGGCGACTATTTATCAAATCTTATACTGACCTCGAACTGTGTGTATGAAGCTGCAACCCATGATTCCTGGCGACTATTTATCAAATCAACTTTCCAGTTTTCTTGTTCATATAATTCTTCCCCCTTTAGAAAAAATTTATAAAAGACAAATGATAAAAGTTTTAAACATGTATACTTGCCTTATTCCCATAATTCTCACTCTTTATTTGATATTTTGGAACAAACTCAACCCCATTTCTGTCATGAAGTCAAGCTAAGTATACATTTGAAATAAAATTTGTACTTTGAACAATAACATTATTTAGAACTAAAAATTAATTTGCTTGAAATTATGTCTCAAGTCCCATTAATAAATACTACGATACAACTTCATGATGTTCCTGTTCAGCTTCTTGGCTGTAAAACATGCCCAATTTCGTACTGTGACGTCATGGGACCAACCCGGTTTGGTTTGGTTACAGTAACTTAACACACCACCTTTACAAAGTTTTATAAGCTAAAGATTTAAAAAAAATTATTTTCTACCTTTGTTTGGGAGAATTTCATAGTCGCTGAATCCAAAGAAGGTTCTGCCATTAACTGTTACTTCAAACCCCTGAAAACCCAAATTTATTGAAAGGGAAGTTACAAACCGTGAATATGATCCAGACATAGCACTGAGTGAACCACGGTTTGGTCAGTCCCTCCTATGAATTTCAGAATTCACACAAAAATTGCTTTTTTTCTCTACATGATAAATTTATTTTAAAAATTGCTTCTGTTTTTTTAAATTTAAAAAAATTTACCATATCAAAAGTTTTTTTACATTTTTAGTTTTATTTTCTTGCAGACAATTGAGAGCTTATTTTCAAGATTAATTTTATAATCTTTATTTCAAAACCCACCTGATTGTAAACCATTGTCCAGGTTCCAATATTTCCAAACTAAAAAAAACATTTATAAGAATTACGAATTAACTTGTATCTTAAAGTAAATATCTGGGTTTCTACTATTATCTACCTGATCTACTGATGAACTTATAAACATGCAAATATAAAAATGATGAAAGTAGCTTTTTTTCTTTGCTTACGTTTTAAGAGTGTAGCGTTTTATTTATGCAGCGTTTTAGAAGTGTAGCGTTTTTCTAGGTACAGCCTAGTATCTACCCGATCTAATATTATTTACTATTAAATACCTGATCTACTGTTATCTACCTGATATACTATTATCTACCTGATCAACCATTAAATACTTGATCTACTGTTATCTACCTGATCTACTATTATCTACCTGATCAACTATTAAATACCTGATCTACTGTTATCTACCTGATATACTATTATCTACCTGATCTACTATTATCTACCTGATCTACTATTATCTACCTGATCTACTATTATCTACCTGATCAACTGCAGAGTTGGGATACATCAGATCTACTCTTGTCTTCTCAACTATACTGACTAAAATCAAGAAAGGAATTGAGTCTTTGCCACAAACTCTTATTTACTAATCCCTATATCTTCGGAACCCAATGTTGTAGACCTTAGATATTTCAAACTATTAATTCTATTCCATGAAATAACTTAAGTTTGAAATATCAAAGGTTTCCGCCATCAGGTTGCAACAATAAAGGGCTTAGAAAATTTGAGTTAGTGGCAAAGGCTCAGTTCCTTTATATCAATATTATTATCTTTATCATATCATCATTATTAATTCTAACCATATAATTTTTGTATTATTATCATTATTATTATTATTATTATTATTATTATTACATCTAGAAGAGCAATCTATATCTTTAGTTCCACTTCTCTCACTCTCATAGAATGTCCAGGAACCGGATATATCCTCGTAGGAGCAGTTGGCCGGGGTATCCCCTCGCACACAGCCTTTAGTTCAATAATTCAATTAAAAATTTTGTTTTAATCTTAGGTAGAAACCTGTAAAACCACGCAAAAATATTTTGTATTTTTTTCTCATCAGATTTTTATGGTGTTCCATGTTATAGATATTAATTTTGTTAACTGGTAAGGAAAATATAAGGGTAGTTATTTAAGCTTAAAACAAACTCAACATTTGTTTTCAAGCTTTTAATATAAAAAATATTGCAATTTACCTGCAAGACCCAGCAGTATCAAGTACAGCATCTAAAGAATAGCAAAATTTTACTTTTCTTTCTATTGACAGATCGAGTTTACAAAGATAAAAAGCCCAAACTACTAAAATGTACTTCTCTTCATATATTGTCTCTTTTCTTTCACAAATCTGCGCTTAATGTTACTTAATTTTTTATGCAAAAAATCAGAGGAATATTCATATATAATTTGGTGTTGTGAGAGATACCAAATATTCATACAGATATCAACATTATTTACTTTTAATTGGTTGAAAAAAATCTGCAAAACTTGAAATTAGCTTTTTTAGAATCCGATCCTATTCAAAAAATAAGCTTTTAACGTTAACGCTTCTATATATATATATATATATATATCGAACCCAAAGTGATTATACAAATATTTATCATACTTTGTAAAATATTGAACTCAATGAAACCTCTAAAAATAAAGCCTCGGAACCAAATATCTTGTAAAGAAATTTATAAAACACCAACATGTTTCACGTTGGCAAAAACTACCTTTACCCCACTTTTCCAGTAAAATGATGAGTAGAGAATAGTAGAATACTGAGTTTAAAACACAAAGAAAAAACATATGTAGTCTCCTAGGAGACAAATTTGATCACAGGGTGTCTAAAATATTACTTTTCAACATAAAAAACTTTTTTAAAAATAATATTTCAAATGTATGATTATAGATTTGAAAGCTCTAAATTTAAATCGAAGAATGCTTTTTGAAAAAACAATTTTTGTGTGCAACAAGTATTGATGAAACAAAGAAGTGAACTTTAATCCAAGCTTTCTCAGACAGATTAACTCATGAAAAAAAATTTTTTTTTATTATTTTTCAGATTTATTTAACTGGCTTATACTAGTATAAAATAAAGCAAATTCATTATAAACATAACAAAAATATAAATATTTATATATATAAGATATACAAAAATAAATAAATTGGCAAAATAAAGCAATTGAGTAGATACACTAAGTAAAATCATGTTTGATAAGTGAACTGTTCAGAAGTTAGGGATTGTACATATCCTGTGAGATACGGTACTCAGCCTGCTGACAGCTGGGTGTAGGAAGGGTCAGCTCAACCTGCCAAACACGACGGTAAGATAAGTCTTTAATATTTAAAGGTAGTTTATTTAATTTATCTACTAATAATTGGATCATATTAAATGCAGTAGGTAAACGACTCTGTTTGTTTGCCAGAGTCTAAAGTTAAAGAACGAATAGTTCCGACTTAAATGTTAAGGTGTCAGCTTAACTGCCACTTCTGACTTAATTTAAACCTTAATTTTAACCCTGGGTTTAAATATTTAACTCGCTGAAATCATCGAGTTAAAATTCAAATCCAGGGTAAGATATCTTTAATCCCGCATTTCCCCAATTATAAGTAGCAACTCATTATTTTACAGAACTTTTAGGCTATAACTTAAATTTCGTGCATTTTTAAAGTTTTAGACTCAGTTTTATGAAAATGATTTAAGACAAAGAAAAATATGTTATGAACAATTTTGTAAAAACTGTGAGCGTCTTGCCTTTTTGCAATCTGGTTCCGAAAATTTGATCTCACATTTCTCCACCTTCATCAACCCATCCCCAACCTTAAACATTCCTGTCATTAGTGTTCTTCAAGTGAACAATATGTAAATAATATATTGTAGAAGCACATAACGTCAAATTTTAACAAATCCATAATGATTTTGATAAAATTATTTTTCGTCCTAAACTTTGAAATGTACTCATAACATACCTTAGGTACGGAGAAGCAAGTATTCTTTACAATATCTGTACAGGAGATTGTCGGGACGGAGATATTTATATTCTCACAAACCATCTCAAGGTAGGGATAGGATACAGTAACCATCTCCTATATACATTTATATTATTGAGCATACATTTCATTTCGACAAAATAAACACTAAAGAAATATTTCATGGACTATCTGATCAAAACTAAAGTTAAAAATTTAACTAATTTCTGTTTTCAAGGTATTTTTATGATAAATAGATTTAATTTTCTTTTTTTATTCCATTTCTGTCCACTATATTGAGAACAAGAAATCTCTGAAATAGTAAGACGACTTTTAGACCCAAGTTATAACTTTAAATAGTCAAATGAATATGAGACACAGCAATTGTGCAATGTAAACAGACCCCATAATCTTATTAATTGATTTAATAAGTTACTAGTAAGTCTATTTGCTTTGTAACAACATAAAATACACTTAAGTATTGATATGATGTCGTCTTCCTATTACACAAATTTCTGGCCTCACTGTATTATCTATCTATCTCTGACCTCTGAAGGTTGAAGCACCGGTGAGTTAAAGCAAACTTCGTTGTTTTTTATCTAAAATTATTCATGTATAAATTACTATATAAACCTAGACGAAAGCGATAATAATAAACTAATTAATCTCATCACAACCCAATCCTTCTATTTTTGCATCCTGCAAAGATATAGGGATTTTAAAATTAAAACTTTTTTTTACCTCACAATTTTCTTTGGCATATCTTCCGGCCTGATAACTACGTAAAACGAAGAAAACATACATGTAATGATGTAATCTAAACATACATGTAATCTAAACATACATGTAATCTAAACATACATGTAATCTAAACAATTTCAAACTGTTAGAGCTTTGGTAAGTCGACAGGGGCGTGCATCCGTTGGGGACCTGAAAACCCCCCGAAATCCATAGATTTCACTATTCCAGGAGCCCCCCCCCCCCCCACTGACTACACCGCTGTAAGTCAACTATTTTAAAAGAAAATGCTGCATATGATGATAAAACTGTTATGTTTGTATATATTTGTATGTATTTTATTCCTGTTGTTGGTTGGATTGCAAACCTCCAAAGGTCCAGTTTCGCACATTTTCTCCAAACTGCAATAGATAAAAAATGAAAAATAATAATTTTTTTCTACACAAAGTGCAGGACTGAATCCAGTATCACAATTATATCCTTTAAAACCTTAATTATCAGATAAATGTTTATAGGTATAGTTGTTTTTTATCCATGAATTATGACGAAAAACGGCAATTTACGCCAATTTAGTTTCTGCAGAAATCCGCGGTGAAAACTATCTGCCAATTTTAGTTACTGTTAATAATCTGAGAGTCTCTACAAAACTAAATCAAGCTTCATTGTAATATCGTCGTTGTAAAGATTTTCTTTGACGACTTTAATTCTAGATATTTGTATACCTACGCTACTTTTCATTTTTTATCGAGGAATGATACTAATGGCAATGGCGGATAAATTGTGTGCAACTATTTTCATTTTCGAGGGGTTAAGGACATTTTACACTTTAACATGACAATTTGTTATAAAGCATCACTTATAAATTTAAGTAGATTTTTAAAATTTATTTTGAATAATTTCGCTGGATCGTTTTTAATTTTTTACTTTTTCTTAGATTTTACCGCACAAGAATTTTACGTGATAAAACATTAAAGGTTTTGTACAATTGAATATTGATAAATGGTTCAATTATTTTCAGTGGCAGAAATTTCTTTGGCAAATTTTTCAAGCCGACCTTGTTTCTAATCTCACCATAAATGAAAATAAAATAAAAATATGAAGTTCTTAAAGATATTCACAAGATATGTTTGTATATAAGAAGGTTTGTTTACCTTATTTTGATGTTGACAAGCTTAACTTCCATCTGGTGAGTGGTGTAGGTGTATTTACAAAATGAAGTTGGAAAATCTTCTTGTGTTTCAGAACACACAGTTCTAATCATATCCTTTACACATTATTTGTTTTTAATAGAATTTGGTGGAATTAGTACAGTGGAACTCATAAAACTGTGGAATAGTAAGACGACGGTTACGACTTATTATTATTAGATAAGTGATTCTGAATAATTGCATGAAATTAAACACAATAATTTTTCAGTGTTTACAAACCAATATCACTTGACAAGTTCATTTTTAAACTACTGGTAAACTATTTGCTGTTAAACGAAATCAAATACAAACTATGATTGCTTAATTGCTGTCTTCCTTTTCCATATTTGTATGAGTCCCTCTTTACTTTCTTCTAACATGTCTTTAATTTGCAGATTTTAAAAATACTTCTTTTTTCTGGATTTTATAACAAAGATTAAAGTTTTTTACCTTGCATATTTCTGTCTCTATAATATTCGGAATCATCAATTCTTCCTGAAAAAAATGTTTTTGCATGGTGACCTGGATTCAATGCAAGATAGATTGTTACAGTTTTTAAAAAGTTTTATTTTTAGCAATAAAAAGAGTTCATTAAAAAATTTACGAAAAATATTTGTGTAACTTTGTTTTGGTTTAATGGTATTAAACTAATTGACGCCGAGTATATATCCACAAGAAAGGTGTAATTAAAAAAGAATTTTGAACACTCTGGATCTACCTGTGTACAGAATGTACTGAATGTCGGAAGACAGATTTCTGTGTTGAATATCTGCTCTGTTACTGTACAGTTGGACCTTAGATTCGGTATTTAGGTATATGCAAGAGATGATTAGATTGCAAAGAGAAAATGCCATTTTTTATGTTAAAAGTAAATTTCATAAACACACCATTAACAAAACTGTTTTCAGATATTTCAGATTTCTGAGCAATCAAATTGAATCCATATTTTGATTTTTTTTTAAAGAAATGTTTGATTTTATTTGTAAAAGTAAAAGAGTAGAATAATAGTATTATATGAATTAAAGAAGAACCTGGCGGCATTGTTGTACAAAGGATCCGGTCTGGATGGATTAATACCATGGATTTGAGGTAAATATGGTTCGGTAAGCACACTGGTAGGCATTTGGATAGGATGGTGCAAGGAGGTGGGCTTAGGAGTGGGGTAGGACATTTGGTCGGAATTGACCATAGGGTTGAGAATGGTCATAGGGTCGGGAATGGTCATAGGGTTGGAATGGACCATGGGGTTTGAATTTGTCATGAGGGTAGGAATTTTCATTGGGCCAGGCATAGGAATATGATCGGACATGGACATAGGATCTAATATCGGCAAAGGCATAGCATTGGAAATTGAGTTGGGCATAGACATGTGATCGGACATAGGCATAGGACCAGACATGGGCTTGTGAGAGGAAATAGACATTTTTTCGGACATAGGCATGGGTGTAGTCATTGGCATATATTGAGCGCTGGGATTTTTACGGGGCATCGACATATCGAAAGAATTGGCCGAAGGAAGGGATAACTGCATAAAATGGGAGTTACGAGATTTCGGGGTCATTTGGGATAAACTACCTAGATATGGCATTGAATCATATTTAGACATGATGTAGGGATAAGGACGAGAAGAGGAGAATAAAGGATGATTAGGAGATGGAGGAGATGAAGAAGATGGGGGAGATGAAGAAGATGGGGGAGATGAAGGAGAAAGGTAGGGATATCCTGTCCCAAGAGAAGGTGGAAAGAGTTCTTTCTTGTTACCATGTGAGTAAGTAGAATCTCCTGAACCATTTGGTGATTTATAAATGAATATAATAACTATCATCAATCACATTTTTCACAAAGGAACGGAGTTTTATCTTTGTAACCTTTAATATTTCAAACTATGAACCCTATTCCAACCTGACGATGTAAACTCAAAGGTTTACATCGTCAGGTTGGAATATGGATTAAAAAAATTTAGTTTGGGGCAAAAACTCAGTTCTCTTAGCTATGCATATTTTTTATACCTTTTTATTTTTATATCAAAGGGACAGTAAGCGTAATTTTAAGCGACCCTGACCCGATAAGTGTTCAATCAGGATAATTTCTCCCGTCTGTCTTATAAGCAAGAAATGCGCAAGTCACTTTTGCAGAGACACCACGAATCAAAATAAAAAGTTTCAAAATCAAAAACATCGGGTTCTATAAATTCAAACTTGATCAAAAAAAACATTCAAAAATACAATTGTGAATCGGGAATTGCCATCAGTACATGAAGGGCAACTTGAAATTACGCTTACAGTCCCTTAAAAGCGACTTAATTAATAAGTAATAGATGTAAACAAGTTAAAAGACAGATTAAGTAACAAACTTTCTTTATTTTATAAAATCTGACCTATGGTGACTTGAACATGCGATGAATGATCCGCAATGGAATATGGTATCAAAAATGCAAGTAGTACTAACATGACCTGAAATTATAGAACAGTTTGTCATTAAATCTAGATTTGCCTGCCCCTATCCCCCATCATCTTTTTCCTCCCTAAACCCACCTGAACTAAACTCCTCTTACCTTCCCTCCCATAATATGCATTTGCACATTATTTATATTGAGCTATTACGTGTATTTGGTGTTAAAGCATAAAATTTGTTTATTTTAAACATGTGCTTTTCAAGCACTATATGCCAAATTTTGGCCCTGAGAGAAAATGTATGCAAAAAAACGAACGAAAAACGTTGGGATTAAAACACTCGGTTTTTGGTTCGTTTTCCATTTTTGTGAGGTTAAAAATTTATTATTATTAATTTATCAAAATTTAACCGAATATATACAGTTTTGAAGTGGTGTGGGAAGTTTTCAAAAAACGAACCAAAATGTTAACCCTGCCAAGTATACATTTTTGATGACGACCTAAAATATTAATCTGATGATAATGATTTGATTTGGTCAGCAGTTTAAATAAACGGATATATAATGAATTATCTGGCAGAGAAATAAACATATATTAAACAGTCTGACCCTGTATTTTTATATGTGTATTATGTCCCCTGTTTCTATAGTACCTGCATCTCTAAGGATCAAGATTGAACTGTGCCTAGCTCTAGGTGCCGGCATCTACTTATGCTCTCTTTACTCCAGAAAAATGTCAACCGTAGAAATGAACCAACTCTAGTTTAATATTTTCATATGTTTCCTCCATACTTCTCTTATAGATTATAAAATTTAAATTCTACGATTCTCGTTATAGCATTTTAATTATAAACTTCCGTTACATAAATGATTTTGCAAACACACTTATTTGTTTGAATATCCTTCATCAATTTATAGATAGCTCTGTACTTCATCCTTCTAATCCAGCCATGTACTCCACCCTTCTACTCCATTCTAGAACTCTATCCTTGTACTCCATCCCTGGCCACTGTACTTCATCCTTGTTACTCCATTCGTGTACTCCATCCTTCTACTCAACCATTCTACCCCACCCTTCTACTCCATTCATGAACTCCATCCTTTCCCTGTACTTCATCCTTTTACTCCTTCATTGGTCTCCATTCTTGTACTCCATCCTTCTACTACACCAATGTAATCCACCCTTCTACACTATTATTGAACTCCATCCATACTCGACATTTGTGTGCACCATTCGTGTACTCAAACCGTGTACTCCATTCTAGAACTCCATCCTTGTATTCCATCAATGTACTCCATTCTTGTAATCCACCCTTATAGTGCATCCTTTTAATCCATCCATTTATTCCATCCTTTACTCCAACCTTGTACTCCATTCGTCTGACCCCTTCATGTTCTTCATTCTTGAACCTCATCCTTGTACTCAATTTTTGATCCTCTGTATTCTCTTCCTTAACTACATTCCTTTACTTAATGGTTGAACTCTATTCTTGTATTTTTTAACTCTGCCACTAAACGGTTACTCAATCCCTGTGCTAATTTTTATTTCATCATATAAACCAATTTCTAGCTTTTTTGTGCTCAATTTCTGAACTTCATTCTTGTACACTATTACTACACCTTAATTATACTTCAGTTCTGTAACTATAAATGCCTAATCTCCTTCAAAGTACTTTAACTAGACAAAAAACTTTTACTTTTACTCCATTTCTTTACTTTATCCCTGAAATCCATCACAATACTCAAATACAGTGTACTGTACAGTGTACAGTCACTGTACTCCATCCCTGTATTTCATCCCTGTACTCCATCCCTGTACTCCATCCCTGTACTCCATCCCTGTACTCTATCCCTGTACTCTATCCCTGTACTCCATCTTTGTACTCCATCCCTGTACTCTATCGCTGTACTCCATCCCTTTACTCCATCCCTGTACTTCATCACTGTACTCCATCCTTGTACACCATCCCTGTACTCCATTCCCGTACTTCATCCCTGTACTCCGTTACTCTACTCCATTCATGTACTTTGTTCTTGTACTAAGCCACAAATATAAAGATTTTCTTTAATGTCTACAATGTTCAATGTATCTATGATATACAATGTCTCGCTTGCTTCCTAGTTTGTTTGATGCATTGTATTTGCATTCTCCAGTAGTCCAGGGTCCTAAATTTTTGTTGAATCTTGTGATGATAATATCAGTAGCTAGTACAATATGATACCAGTGTATAATTTTATAGAACATATACAGGGTTATGTGAGAAGATTGAGAATTTAACGACGACATTATTTTATTTACAAATTCGACCAAAACAAACTTAAAGGTTTTATTTTTGAAAGTCTTGTCTAAACTAATATAAATCTTTATAGATTGTAAGGATATTAATTTCGACGTTGGGAACGCTCCTAAAAATTTTTCGTTGTTGTTATGTTTGCATATTATAATATAATTAAAAAATATACATCTAAAGTGTACCTATACATTAAAGAATCATTTGATTCTTCATTGCTTTTACTTACAAATGAATAATTGGTATGTTTTAGTTTTAAAAATATACTCAATGAGTCCAGGCACTGCTTATATGAGGATTGTGATCACAGAACGTCAAAACATACTGACTGTTCAGATATCGGATTGTTTTTATAACATTTTATTTCCCTTTTCAAGAGGTAATCAATGTTTTTCATAGATATATATTATATCAGGTTTTATTTTCATAATCTGTTTTTGAAAATAACAATCAAGGCAATAAAATCGTACATTTTGCATTCCTATCCCAGCTTTTACTCTAGTTGAAATCACTGTGGTATATTCTAAGAGGTGTGCTTTATTTATATTTTAATCATGATATCTCTGTGGTTTAAGGCGGGAATTCTAATCTAACTTATTTCAGAAAACTCTGATGAAAACACAACGTCATCATTAAAAAAGTAGATGTCTGTATCGAATGTAATACTTCCACATCAACAGCGCAAGAAGGAAGGAGGGAATGCAGGAGGAAAACGTTTATGGCTAAAGAAAGGAAAGATCAAGGGAAAAATGTGGTCAAAGCTAAAGTCAAGAGTAGAGGGAAAGTACGAGTGAGGGAAAAAGTATTATTAGAGGCANGAACGTAGGAAGGGAAGAAGGGGAAAAGGAAAGGGTGAATTAAATGAAAATGAAAGGTTAAAGAGGGGAGGAAGAGAAGTAGAGCGTATGAAAAAATTATGGACAAATGAAGGGAGGGAAAGTAATATGGGAGATTAATTAAATGAAGAGAGTGGAAGAAAGGGAGGGATTAAAGAGAAAGTGGGGAATCTTTTGATTGATCAAACTTTACCAAGTATTTCTACAGAGGTTTTATGCAACCAGTTCCGACATCTTGGTTCTCAATAGAATATGGAAAATTCACTTATCATAGAGAAAAGAAATTCATTTTATTTCATTTGTTTTTGTAGTTTATGTATTGATATTTTGTTTTCATTGTTTTAAGTTCTACCATAATATTTAACAACTTATGTGGAAACAAATCTAGTGTTTATGAATTATGTATAAACTGAACTAAAATATGATTTTTATTTTTGTCTTACATTCTAGAAAGTTCTTTCTAGGCCTACAAACAGTTTTACAGTCTTTTATACAAACTAGGCTTTTAGGGCGCTTCGCGCCCATCTTCAATTTCAACTTTTAATTGTGGCTTTATCTCTGAACATTTTCTCTTTGTATAGTATAAAACAAAAACAAAAAAAGTTTGCGGATTTCATAATATTTTTTTGCGCATTTTCAAAATTTTTCAAAAATAAAAAACTTTTAAACACAAATTTTTAGAATTTTGATCATTCATAAACCTTCCCTGGGGTCACGTGAGGTCCCACAAAAAATTTGGGCCCGATCGGTTCAGCCGTTTTGACGTTTATTGGATACAAACAAACAGACAAACAAACAGACAAGCCAAATTTATATATAGATACAGTTAATTTTGGTCTGAAACCATTTCCTCACAAAATTCTGCAGAACATTTTTCAGAACAATTTTTCTTTAAAGTCCCAAGAAAGTATGTGTATATAAGAAAATCCTCACTATTTTCCACTTTTGATATTCTAGGATTTTTCAGACCCATCATGTCCAGTACAATAGCTAGAACTGTAGAGCGTCCTATTGGCCGCTATGCGCCTCCTGATTGGCATGCCAGAAATGGAAAGCTTTCTGAGGTAACCAATAGGAAGAGAGTGTAAACAGAATTTCGCTTTCTGATTGGCTATTGACAGTAGATCTAATACATTGTAAATGAATTTTGAAAAAAAAATATTAGAAAGTAATTTTAATTAACACGTTGCTTCATTTATCAAAACACCTGAGTGCCTTGAAAACTTTGGATTAGCTAGTTTCTACTTCAAAAATATTGTGTTTAAACAATTTCTTTAAGTCCTTCATAAGCAGCATGATTTTTGATAACTTCTATGTTCTACGTTGATCTATGAATTAATGATATTAGAATATTTGGTAGATATCCCGGAACACGAGGGACTACAGCCACGCATTGAGACAGGAAGCAAAGCAGCTGAGGATTGATGCTGATGCTAAAACTAAATGGTTTAATTATGAGAACAATGTTAAACTCAATGAAAGGTAGGAATAAATTGGAAATGATAGGGCGGGTGTCTCGGAATAGAGAGAGAAAACAGTTCAGAAGAAATTCTACGAATTTTGTTTACACTGCAATACAATGTATTATGTACATAATAAGAATTACCAGTACAATATAATATATTACATATCTATGTTATAAGTTAATATAGGAGGATGTACATTTATCAATTATGACCTCCGCCAATTTCAACCTCTAGTTTTTGTAGAAATAGTAGGTCAAAATCTACTACTTATAATGTTGTAACTATACCAAATAGGACTGTTATTCTTTACAATCAAAATACCAAAGCTAGCTACATGTCTTATATATTCTGTGGAACTTACACTGTATGAAATGCTCTGAATAGATGGTTAATGAAGATAATGTTTAATTTTAAATCAGCTAAATTCTTACACAAGCATTTATTTCAAATTAGACGGAACAACTAAAGATTTGAATGCAGTAGAATATGAAGATGTAATTGTAAAGTGTAATCAAATAAATACATTTGACCTTTAGAATAAAATTCATAGGCATATGTAATTAATGTAGGGCAAGATAGCTTTAATTCATGAATCTTCGATCATATACATATAAATATATATATATATAGTTAGCAATAGCTGGCTAAACGGCTGTACCAAATTGGCTGAATTTATTTAGGGAACACAAGGGTACCCTGGGTTCTGTGGGGACCACAAATTTTTTTTGCCCGAAGTGTTTTGAAAACTGCACGGGCAACGCCGGGCACTTCAGCTAGTATAGCCTATAAATAAGACTGCAAGCTTGAGTTACAAACAAACTAAAGAATATTGAATGGATACAGGGTGAAGAAATATAACCAACAAATGATCATTGAATGAAAACAGGGGGAAAAATAACTAATGAAAAGTAAATAAATACAGAGCGTGAGACATATAACTAACTATTTAATATTGATCTGAACACAGGTTGACCATATAACTAACTATTGAATATTGATCTAAACACAGGTTGAACATATAACTAACTATTTAATATTGATCTGAACACAGGTTGACCATATAACTAACTATCTAATATTGATCTGAACACAGGTTGACCATATAACTAACTATCTAATATTGGTCTAAACACATGTTGACCATATAGCTAACTATTTAATATTGATCTGAACACAGGTTGACCATATAGCTAACTATTTAATATTGATCTGAACACAGGTTGACTATATAACTAACTATCTAATATTGATCTGAACACAGGTTGACCATATACCTAACTAATGAATATTAAATGAGCACAGGGTGACCATTCAACTATAATTAATGAATATTGAATGAATACATAGTGAGCATATCTAATGAATATTGAATGAATACATAGTGAGCATATCTAATGAATATAAAATGAATACAGGGTGAGACATATAACAGAATGGCGGGATAAGTTGGATCAGTGTTTACGGGATCTAAATCTTGAGATCTCTGTTCAAAAAGATGCAAAGGAGGCTTGTGAGAGAGCTTTAGAAGCTAAGGTAATTAGTGTTATGTAAACTTTAAAAAGTATAGTTCAGAAGACGGTATAGTTTATATACTAGATGATTAGTACTGTAAATAGTGTGATTCAGAAGACAGTACAGTACATGAGACGCTATACACTAGACGGTTAGTATTGTAAATTGTAAACTGTCCTCTAAACTATAAATAGTATAGTTCAGAAGACGGTATAGTACACTAGACGGTTAGTATTGTAAATTGTAAACTGTCCTCTAAACTATAAATAGTATAGTTCAGAAGACGGTATAGTACACTAAACGGGTTAGTCCTGTAAACTATAAATAGTTTAGTTCAGAAGACGGTATAGTACACTAAACGAGTTAGTCCTGTAAACTATAAATAGTATAGTTCAGAAAGGTATACAGTACTCTGCTGTACAGTGAAGGGTACATTACAGTTGGACAGTTGGGGTAAGTCAAAGAATTATAATGTAAAGATAAGTTATTTCAGAGATGTACGCATTTTTAGTACTGCAGTGTACTGTCTTTGGGCGGAAAAGTAAACACAAGACGGATGCCACAGCCTGACATGGGATCCAGTTTCACATAAAAAATCAATGAAATATTCTGGCCATAGGAAACAATTATGTGAATTATCAAAATTATCAAAATTAAATGCTTTTATCCTCCTCGGATACTAGAAGAACACTAATTTAGATCTATTCTTGTCTACAAACGCCGCATAGAGAGAACTGATTTCAATATGTCGCAAAGAATATGCAACAGCAAATAACTTTCCTTGCATTATCAGCTTGGGGTCAGTACTGTAGAAAGTAAAATCAGATAATGAATACAGTGCATGTAATGCTACTTATACTGATACAGTAAAGCTTAGATTTAGTTTTAAGGCAGTGTACACTGTACAGCTAATACGTCATTGGTATTTTTTATTTATCATTATTGAATGTTTTCCTGTAGAACTTACCCTTGGAGATAGCGCTGGAGAACTTGAACACCAGGGAGGAGAGGCTTGAGTTCGACGTGGTCAAGGACGAGGTCGAGGCCCAGCTCAACAACGAGGTTCAGCTGATAGAAAATATTAAAGATAAGCTCAAGGTACAGTTTAAAACTTCAACATATGTAATCAGAAATAAGTACTTACAATTTTGTTGTACGTCATATTTTGAATACAAATTTTTTTATTACTATTATTATAGACTCGGTGTGAGGAGGCCTGGGACTGCCTGGCTAAACTAGAGGAATCAAGGGAGGCAGTAGAACTAGACCTCAGGGTTAGTATTATCATTATTGTTGCTGTCATTCTTGATATTATTGTTATTATTATTTCTATAAATGAGATACACCCTACATGCAGCTCTAGATATAGACATGAAGCAGCTTGATTTAACTGAATCTATTATTAGTATAAGACAGATGCTTTGGATATAGATATGAAGCAGCTTGATTTAACTAAATCTAATATTAGGATAAGACGGATGCTCTAGATATAGATATGAAGCAGGTTGATTTAACTAAATCTAATATTAGGATAAGACTGATGCTCTGGATATAGATATGAAGCAGCTGAATTTAACTGAATCTAATATTAGGATAAGACCGATGCTCTGGATATAGATATGAAGCAGTTGAATTTAACTGAATCTAATAATAGGATAAGACTGATGCTCTGGATATAGATATGAAGCAGCTGAATTTAACTGAATCTAATATTAGGATAAGACTGATGCTCTGGATATAGATATGAAGCAGCTGAATTTAACTGAATCTAATATTAGGATAAGACTGATGCTCTGGATATAGATATGAAGCAGCTGGATTTAACTGAATCATCTGCTGGGATCAGCTATAAACCTGATGCTACGAGGGTTCCTAAAGGGTAAACTTTAAACTGCACCTGCAACATTGAAAGTAAAATAAGTTTATATCTACATGTATTGTCTTGTTTATGGGAGTGTTACACTAAAGACCCTGCACATGTAAAGAATATGCATCTACGCATCTAATGTACTGTAAAGTTAAGTGTTGTACCAGAGACCTTGGTAATGTAAAAGACACATGGAACGTACTGTACGGCAAACCTGATAAAAATTTTAAGTAAATTTATGTACGCATGTAATCTACTGTACAGGAGTGTTGTACCGAGACCTCGTTCATGTGAAGTATTTATAAACATGTACTGTACTGTAAAGGAGTGTTGTACCGGAGACCTGGTTCATATAAAGTATGTATAAACATGTTTACTGTACAGGAGTGTTGTACCGCAGACCTAGGTTCATATAAAGTACATATAAACATGTACTTTACTGTACAGGAGTATTGTACCGGAGACCTGGTTCATATAAAGTATATATAAACATGTACTGTACTGTACAGGAGTGTTGTACCGGAGACCTGGTACACGTTCTCTGAGCACAACAAGATGAGAGCAGAACAAGTAATGGCGGAAAGTCAAAGGCTGAGGTTAATTCTTTAATAAATAAAAATAAAAAAAGATAAATGATCAGAAGACTGAAATCTATCAGATCTGCCAGGACTATGAAGAGATGTATACATGAGACGTGTGTCGTAATTTGACCTGTTTTGTCATTTATTAGTATTCTAAATAAGCAACACCAAAAATGAGAAAAATATATGTTGGAAATGGTCGGCATTTATCTGCGCGATTAAAATTGAAACACTTGAAATATTTATTACTATTTTATTTCTTTAAGGGACTGTAAGCGTAATAATAAGTGACCCTTTGTCTTCATGCAAATAGGGTACTATTGTGAATCAGACACGCTGCTCTTCACTTGAAATTACTTCTACAGTCCATGGCAATGAAATATTAGAACTATACTTTTAACATTTGGTTTTCAGGGAAGCCATCTTCCATACAATAGAGCAGACCAGTAATGATCTCAGGTAAAAAAAAAACAGTTTAAATTATTTTTTTGTAAAAAATCAATATTTAAAACATTTGCTGGATGATTTTTGGTTAAACCAAATGAGATCTATGATAGTTTCGACATTTTAGATGTTCTTTTTTCGTTCTCTAGGGTGCAGCAAGATGCAACAAATTTTGATTTCCGAAAACGCCACTATGAGATGAAGCGGGCAAAGGAGGAACTTGAATACCAGATGAAAACGGTAGGAAAATATAACATTTATAGAATGCAAAATGTGATTAATAAAATTACAAACTAAGTACAGCACTGGTGGAAAATAAAACTAAATCTATTGTTGTTGTTTTTAACTTTTGTAACCCATTCTTTAATAAATTTGTTGATATTTAGACGAACCAGGAGATAGATGAACAGGTTGAGAATATCCGGCAGATGGAAATGGCTATTAGGAACTTAACCGTATTTATTTTTGATTTATCCCATTTCTCCCCCAAATAGCAAAATTGAGGCACAAGTGTTTTTCTGGACACATAAACACACGAAGACATATTTATAGAACCGCGTTTGAGCTTTTTGATAACAGTGTTTAATAATTATTGGTTATAGAGCAAAAGAGAATCCGTTAAAACTCGCGGAGACAAGACTTGAAAACAGAACAAGCAGGTTAAATTTATACATTAATATGTTGTCCATATCCATTTAGGAAATATGTTGTCCATATCCATTTAGGAAATATGTTGTCCATATCTATTTAGAAAATATGTTGTCTATATTCATCTAGGCAACATATTGTGCATATCCATTTCTGAAATATGCTGTCTATATTCATTTATGAAATAAGATGTTGTTAATATCCATTTTCGAAGTATTTTGTCATATCCATTTATGAAATATGTTGTTCATATCCGTTTATGAAAAAACGTTGTGCATATTCATTATTAAAATATGTTGTGCATATCCATTTATGAAAAAAGTTGTTCATATTCATTTTTAAAATATGGTGTCCATATTCATTTTTGAAATATGTTGTGCATATCCATTTATTAAGTATGCTGTCCATATCCATTTATGAAAAAGTATGTGCAATGAACATATACATTTTATCGACAACATATTATATTTTTTTTCAATCTTTATGTATTATTATAGCAAATTAAGTGAATTCCATTGCCTTACTAAAAATCTACTAATCGGTGGTAATTCATGATTAAAGCTGATAAACAATTATCTGTGTTAAAATATTTTTCAATTATTGCATAATGATATAGATATATTGTTTTATCCAATTAAAAAATAATTAACACAATTAACAATTCAAAAATATACACTTGTATCAGTTTGTGCAATGTATAGTCCAAACAACCTCAACACAACTGTGTAAAACTAAGATAAAGGAATTTAGTCTTTGCCACAAACTCTGATTTTCTAATTACTTATTAATTAATAATTAATTAATCAAATAATCTGAGTTTGAAATATCAAAGGTTTATAACTTCGGGTTCTAAAGATATTGAGGTTTAAATATTTGATTTTGTTCCAAAGACTCGATTCTTTCATATAAAAAAAATTCTTTTCGAAAAATATTCATTTTTAATTTGTTTAGACCACATGTAGAGCTGTGTCGGGATGAGCCAATGCAGGGTTTGATCCAAGAGGTGGAAACCTTGCGTGAAACCATTCATAAACTTAATCTTAAACTAGATCACTCCAGGTACCTCGTCAAATATCAGATTAATCGTATTATAAGGTGATAGTTTTAAAAAAATTATTGTCGTATTCGTTTATTCTTTTAATGGTGAAATTTATTATATTATATAACCAATACATTTTTGAAGATATAGCTTGTCAGTTTTAAAGTTACAGATTATAAAATCATTTGCGAAATGTCATAATTTAAATAAAATTAAACGTAGACGAGAATCAGTCTGTTTTCTTTAGTTTTCATTTTGTGTAGAATCATTGTAATAATAGCGTCATTAAGTGTCATTGAAAAAAGTAAGAAGACAAGTTTATATTTTAAAATAATTAAGTCTTTGCTGCAAACTCTAATCCCTTTGTCTTAACCCACAGCCGAAGACTTTAGATATTTTAAGCAAAGCATCAATCTAAATTGAAATATCAAAGGTGTCCACCATTAGTTTGAATTGCAAAGAAATGGGGATTGGAAAATTTGCGGAAAAGACTCAATTCTTTTGAATCATTAATGAAAATGTGAATAAAAATACGTTCAATGGTTTTTTTAATATATTAAAAAGTAAAAATTTTGATGTAAAGAATACAAGAATTCCTTTAATGACTTTTTATTTCTAATTTTATTTGAATTCAATTCTAATCTTAACTTTATTTTTATTTTATTAATTAAATTACCAAAAAACATGTTTACCTCCAAAATACAAAAACAAGTTTTACAATTAAAATCTTTGCTTTTTGTCAGGGAAACCCTTACAGAGCTGGAGGCTCATCTTCATCAACTGGAAGAAGATCATAAAAACAAACAGCTGGCTCTCAGCCTAGATCTAAGGTATAATCCACTTTAGATTCTAGAGCTAGTAATCCTGGAATGAAACTTGTTTTGTTATTGGTAATTCCCGGCACTTGGGCATGACTAGTGGTCGCAGTGCTCCTCCCAAAAAGTGTTTTGACCTAACCTAGCAATTGATCTTACAATATATTTGGTAAAGTCTTTCGTACTATACAAACCTATTCAAGAATGCCAAAATGAACGGAACGGGGGTGGGGGGTCAAGGGATTATATTTTAGACGTAAGTTTTATTGTTTACCAAATCTAAATTTCAGAATTTGGATTGTCATAGAGATTACTAAAGTACATCTTATAGTCTTCTTTTTGTATAGATGTATGGATACACGGAAACGATTAGGAAATCATGATAAGGAAATCAAATCTCAGTTTGATAAAAACCAGAAACTGACCGGGGTTCTTAGGGCAAGCACCAGGTATTGAATACATTTCTTAGCTTTTCATTAAAACGTTGTAATTTTATAACAAACGTTGTCATTTCATTATTTACTTAGTCCTTCAGTTACATATACTTAGTTCTTTCATTAGAAACTTTGTCAGTTCGTGACAAGCTTTATCTGGTTCATTGCTGTCGTAGACCTTAGAAATTTAAAATATCAAAGATTTACACCATTAGGTTACACTTAAATAGGTATTAGAAAATTTAAGTTTGTGGCAAAGACTCAATACCTTTCGCCAACTATGTCCATTTCATATTTGTTTTCTTCTTTACTTTGAGTGGGTTAAAAATACTTTGACTAGTTTCCAACAAATTTTGGTCTTGTTCAATGTTCATGACTGTAAGGTTTATAAAAATCTTTTTTAATTCTTGAGAAACTTTGTCTTGTCCAGGAAAATAAGTTTTTGCAACTTTTTTCTACTTAATTCTACTTTTTCTTACATTTCTGTTGTTTAGGTTTCTGGAGAATTCCAAGCATGCAAAATATTGAGTAAATCCTCAGCAGTACAGTGTACGTAAATAAAGCGAAGTTTTTATGTACAAAATATTGTCTCGAAGCGAACATCTTAAAGTTAATAGCCGTGTCACTAATGTATAGAAAATATTGGAAAAATCCAAAAGTTCAATCAATTTTATAAAGTTTATGAATAACTGTTTAAATGTATAAATTTGAGTTTATCCAAAAAAATTTTAAGTTTGGTAAAAAAAATTTACTCACGTCTTTTTTCAATTTGTTTACAATTGTATTGCTTGTAGTTTTAAGGATGATAAAATTAATCAAAAAAAAGATAAATTGTTTAAATATAAATATCTTTGTATCCATGGTCCTATATTTGTTCTGAAAGCTGTAACCCACTGTGAAAATTAGAAAAATAAACATACACAAACATATCATACAGTATACTTCGCTTCAAACTCTTTTTTATAATTTGTAAATCTTTAAAAATTCCGGGTTTCAGGGATAATAATAAGCTTCTTCACTTTGAAAATTCCGGGTTTCAGGGATAATAATAAACTTCTTCACTTTAATAATTCCGGGTTTCAGGGATAATAATAAGCTTCTTCCCTTTAAAAATTCCGGGTTTCAGGGATAATAATAAGCTTCTTCGCTTTGAAAATCTTAACTTTAAATATTAGGTGATTTTTACAAAAATAACAAAATAACCATTTACAAAAAGTTCGAAATATGCTTTTAAAATGAAAGATAACAAAACACATATTTATTGCAATCTCGGTATGAGTATAAATACAAACACACTTAATTATAATATCACAAAAAACAGGACGTTTTGTTCTATTCAGAATTCAATATGTCCTTGTGCATTGAGGTTAATTTTCCCAGTAGTGTCTTGAGAACTGGTGGTTTCTGAACTACACTGTGTGTAAGTTGTTACAGAGTTACCGTTACGTTTTGTAATAGTTTTACAATTTTTACCGTCCTTGCTTGAGGCGGGAATATCCTTTAAAATGTCTGCTCCATTTTTGTGAATATGATCATGGAAGTTTGCAACTTTTTCACTATCCTCGAATAGATTTCCGAAATCAATATCCTTTCCAAAATCAAACATACCGCCATGGGCCTCGGTTTGAATTTTGTGGTTGGCAAAATGTTGTTTGAAAAAATCCTCCATGGGCCCGAACTCTTTAAACAAATCCTCGAAATCCTTGAAAATATCCTTGAAATCTGTAGATGGTTTGTATCCAGTGTTTGTGTAGAATGAGTTATGTCCCATATCCTCGTACTGTTTTCTACGTTTAGGATCACGTAAAACCTCGTAGGCTTCAGCCACTGCTCTAAAATAGGAGAAATTAAAAACTACATCATCCAAGTTGCAAATCATAATATTGTTAAAAATATGTTGAAAAAAGAATCATGTAAGTGTAATTTCATGTGACCCTCCATGCAAAGAGCTAGGTTAGTGCCCGATTTACAACGGTACTCCTTAAACCTTTGACTGTTTAAAGGGTACCTTTGTGAATTGGGAATGTCCCTCTTTTAAATGGAAGGTTACTTGGAATTACGCTTACAGAGTCCCTGTATATGCGTATTTTACCTGAACTTATCTATAGCTTGGGGATCTTTGCTTTTATCCGGGTGGTATTTGAGTGCAAGGGTTCGAAATGCTTTCTTTATCTCCTTCTCAGTAGCACCCTTGCTTAAACCTACACAGAGAGAAATATAAAATTATAATATCAAAACCAAGGAATAGACGAAAGTAACTCTTTTTTCACCAGTCTGAGGATTGAGACGTGGAAAAGTAGAAATAAGCTGGGACTTAAAAGCAAGACTTTTGTAGAGATCTTATTCTTATAAATCAACATTGGGATTGGATTAATAATTGTAAAAAAACAGAAATCTGCATTCCAATGAAAAAAACTTGATTCCAGCGCCCAAAGCACAAAGCACAAAAAAAAACTAAACTGACGGATTTTAGTGACCTCAATTATAAATATTTATTTGTTGGATGAAATATATATATATTGTTTAGAGACCCCAATTATGAATATTTATTTGTTGGATGAAATATACATATATTGTTTAGAGACCCCAATACTAAATATTCATTTGTTAGATGAAATATATATATTGTTTAGAGACCCCAGCAATACTAAACATTTATTTGTTAGATGAAATATATATTGTTTAGTGACCCCAATTATAAATATTTATTTGTTAGATGAAATATAAATATATTGTTTAGAGACCCCAATACTAAATATTTATTTGTTAGATGAAATATATATATTGTTTAGTGACCCCAATCATTATTTGTTAGATGAAATATAAATATTTTGTTTAGAGACCCCAATTATAAATATCTATTTGTTGGATGAAATATATATATTGTTTAGTGACCCCAATTATAAATATCTATTTGTTGGATGAAATATATATATTGCTTGTGATATGGTTTGCAAGGTGCATGACGAATATTAAAAAGTAATCAAGAAAGTGTCGAAAACGTTTATATAATGTATAGAATTAACCTAGATTACCTAAAACTTTATAGTAATCAGGTTCACAAAGTACAACTGCTAAACCAAACAGAGAAACTACAATCACATATTGAGATCTTAACTTCATTATTAATCTAAAAAAAATTATTAAAAAAATATAAAATGACTAGATTTCAAAATACACATTGCTCTCCTAATATAATTAGGACTATATAAATATTGCCAACTATATTAAAATTTTTTTTAGTAATTGCTTCATTTAAATACTTGAATTAATCTTTGGTCGTTTACAAATCCATTTTTCCAAAGGACAGTGTATTTTTAAAAGAAATGAATTATCATCGCCTCCCCCGCGCCGTTCCTTCCCGCTCCACCAGAAACCAGACAGTTACTAAAATATTTATTTCAAGTTTTTAAAGGCTGGTATATATATATATATAGATAGGTATAAAATAGATAGAGCTAGGTATTACGTGGATTAATACTAAGACTACACGTGTGCAATAAACAATTGTAAAATTTTGCTCACGAAAGAGCTACACTGAAGAATAAATGGGAGGCTTAATAAAAGAATATTTATCAGAATCTAATGCTACTTAAACTAATGGTTTGAATTAGCAGCTTCTGTAAAACTGAAGAACTTAAAAGTATTTCTTTTCTTATTTCCACCAAAACTCCAAACAAGCAAGTTGCCTAAAATTTTAAAGAGAAATTTCGGTTTTAAATCAATGTTAAGTTGAATTATTGACCCCATAACTTTGTTTACATAATAAATGTATTGTACTCCAGTTTCTGGGAGGAATGTATACAAGCTCACGCAGAGATTTGTTTACATTCATCCTCGACACTGCAGTACACCTTTTTATCTAAATAAAGATACCTGGAAGTTCTTTTTATATTCTTTTCTTGTATATATTCCTTGAAATTGGGGCACCTGGTATATTACTAATTTCTACGTACAAATATTAATGAATAAATGTATAAAATGATCAACCATAGCTACATGGATAAATAGATCAAATGATCAACCATAACTACATGGATAAATATATAAAATGATCAACCATAACTACATCGATAAATAGATAAAATGATCAACCATAACTACATGGATAGATATATAAAATGATCAACCATAACTACATGGATAAATAGATAAAATGATCAACCATAACTACATGGATAAATAGATCAAATGATTAATCATAACTACATGGATAAATAGATCAAATGATTAACCAATAACTACATGGATAAATAGATCAAATGATTAACCATAACTACATGGTTATAACGGTAAAACCTTTGTTTATTTACATTTATATACAAAAAATGCAGTACGCTGTGCTGTGTTTTAACAATTCTTTTCATACAATTTTTGAGGTATTTTGGGGAATTTAAAACTGAAACAGATAGTAACATATTTTCTAATAAACGGCCAGTTAAAATTGATCAATTCTAGATAATGACCAAAAAACGTAAAAGAATAACAAATTAACCGCATGAATAATATATAAAGAATTACAACATTTGGAGATTTTGAATGTATGAAGATCTGTGGCTTAAAATCGTGAAAATATACTCTTTCAAGACAGAAAAGGTAAATGAAAGACAACATTAACTTTGTTTTCTTGGATAGTTTACGTAACAACACCACAAGTTTTAAGAAAACGAGCTTGGACCTTCCCTTCTACAGGATTTGGGAGCACTCACTAAGTTTGTTTACATTGCTCTCAGAAAGTACGTGTACTCAATTTGCATACGAGCGAACCAGGTATACTTGATCTCTCTATAGAAGAAGTATAACTATCCGTAGCTAGTTAAACTTCGTTCTCAGCTTTTCAATAAGTCTGAGCCCGGATATATATAACGAGTACAAAAGTACAGAAGGCACAATACACTAAATATATAGGTACACTATATTGGTACTTAGTAAACAGTTATAGGATAGAACCACCTGTTTACTACTTCACTAGTTATACGTATACTCAAGTCTTTATGGTCCCGGGAATAACCTTAGAATTGGTCCCTGAACAACCTCTTCATAACAAGTAATAATATGAAATGGAGTGAAGACTTGACTGGATTACGTTAAAATTTGAAGTAAAGAATTTAAATGCTAGACAATAAATAATGTAGTTCCTATCAAATAAACAGCTGATCATGCAGTAGGCAGTTATCAAAACAGCTAGGCATGATAAAGATAGATAGATAGATCATATCTTCCTATCTCAAGCATACACCGGCTGGTGGTGGCTAACACACACACCAACACTCAGACAACAGACTCCAGGCTTTCCCCTCTAACTCTTCACTGTGTATCTACACTATTTACCTGATACCAGTTGATCCATTGCAGTACTACACGATACACTATACAGAGATATACTATATAGAGATAAAGTATACCATGAAAGCTTTACAGTGACATACATATGTATGTAATGTACACTGTAAATTGATAAAATTGTCAAGTGTACACTGTACGAAGATAAGCAGAGATAATTTGTATACACTGAATCATAAGGCATAGATATTGTGTACACTGTACAGTGTACACTCATTGTGCAGAGTTACGGTGTACAGTACCTAATAATTGATTGACGTCATCTGAAACAATATTTTTTACATTTTAAACCCTGACAAGACTTCCAAAGGTATCTATGTACTACATTTACATTCCTCCCACAACTTGCAGTACGATTTTATTGTCTCAACTGGAATCCTGTTAAAAAAATATCTTGTCTATTTTTTGCTTCAAAGGACCAGTGTAGCTTTTTATTTATAGCTAAATTGTTCGACTTCTCTTTTCTCTGTAATTTTTCCTTCTTTCGTTTTTCTCTTTTTCTTGGGTTTCTCTCATCCTTTATTTCTTTAAGATAAAATGATGAATAAATTGACAACTTCTTATAAAAAGAACTGTTCTAGCTTAAAATCATCCAGAAGTCAGAACTATTGTGTTGTGAATCTTGGGATCAAATTCAAGCATTGATGACTGATTAATTTAATTCCTCTCGGGTATCCCATGATGATTGTACCAAACAAGGGTGACTAAAATAAAGGGATCTAGCCATTTTTCAAATTTAAAAGTTGTCATAGTGTATATCGAGCTTAAGCGCTGTAGATAAGCGTCATTTCACCCAACAGTTTTGACTTTGCACCCCTATTCCCTGTTTTAGTTTCATTGATGCTAGGACTTTAAAAAATTGCTCCGATTTTTGTTTTACACATCGTATAAACGGCGAGGCGGCACAAAGTATATTTTAATATACATTTATTCATACTTGCAGTCATTGAGTAATAAATAGTAAAATCAAATAGATAATCAAGTATCTATTTGAGTAAAATTATATGTCGGATTTATTGAATTTAAATATGAAGTTTAAATTATGTATTTTATAAGTAATTCGTCGGCTACCACAAGTGTTACTTTCAAATCGATTTTATTATAAAAATTTAGTTTTATCTGAAAAGTGTTCTGTCACACATCATGCAAGCAAATATGACTTGGATCAAGCCAAACAAATTCCGGTACCCCCCCCTTATATAAACCTATTTCTAACATGTGTACTAATATTTTCTACCTAAACCTTATCAGTGATATTAGTCCAAGCTATCTTTTTAGCAAATACAATTTAATACTTATGTTGAGATATACGCTTGAGTCAGTGATAAAACTAAATCTAATTTTAACAGTTTTTTTAATGCAGAGAAGATGAATGAATGAATGAGTTTATGACTGGAGGTGAAGTATAAAAAGAGATAAAAAACGTGATCAAGATGATGACAAGGATGAGATTAATGATGATGAACTGGAGAATGAAGATCAACTTCAGGCTCATCCGACTTTTCATGATCTTCATCTATATCATAGGAACCGTTCTTGTCATAGTTCATCAGTTCGAGTAAGTTTTATGATTTAACCGATCCATTGGTGATTTACATCTTTTATTCACAAATCTGTATCTCGAGTCTGTATCCATATATTCTAAATATCGTACATGTATTTATAATCTGTATCCCTAGACGGTATAATACTATTCTGTATCTCTTATCTGTATCTTAAGTCTGAATCTTTAATCTGTTCTAATCTGTATTCCCAATCTTCATTCCTGGTCTGTATTCCTAATTATTCCTGGTCAGTATCTCTTGCCTCGTGTATAAAATCAGTATTCTTAGGTTGTATTTTTAATCTGTATCTCTAATCTGTATCTCAAGTCTGTATTGATAATCTGGATCTCTAATCTGTATTCTTAGTCTATATCCGTAGTGGTATTTCTAATATATAACTCTAGTCTACATCTTTCTCTTCCCTTTATCTGGATCAAGGATTTAATGCAAGGAAAGTTATTTCAGAGGTGTGCGCATCTTTTGCACTGCAGTGTACTGTCACTGGGCGGCAATGTAAACACAAGACGGATGTCGAAGCCTGACATGGGATCCATCTTTCACATAAATAATCAATGAAATATTCTGGTCATAGAAAACTATTATGTGAATTAACAAAATTATCAAAATTCAATGCTTTTAACCTCCTCGGATACTAAACGAACACTGAGGCATTTATTCTTGTTTACAAATTCCGCCCAGAGAAAACTAGTTTCAACATGTACGCAGAGTATACGCAACTGCAATTACCTTTCCTTGCATTACATTCTTGATCTGGATTCTGTTTTCTGGATTGCAGCGCGTACTATACTAATCTGTATCCCCGCTCTCTATTCCGTATCTCTGGTCTTTATCACTGATTTGTATCTGTGTTCAGAATCCGTTGTTTAATGTAAAGTCTGTATCTAGTCTTTATCTTTAGAATAAGTTAACGACCATCTAGTATGCGTTGTAACTATACTTATTTAGCAGAAAGTTTCTGATTTCTATACTCCCATAACTATTCTGTTTTGATTAAAGTTTATATTTTTATTCTTTTTCATCCAAACATTGTGTTATTTTTAGAGCAAGCTCCAGACCTCGGGAGGAATTAATGCTTGGACAGATTCATCCCAAAAACCTAGATCCATCAAAGTATAGTATATAGTGTGTCCGAATTTAATGAATTTAAGCCGCGTCTTAAATCACCCAAAAACCGGTTTCAAATGAGCGCCGGCTTAAATCTTTAAAATACAATTTTAAGTGGAACCAAATGCATTTGAGCCGCGGCTAGCCGTGGCTCAAATTCTTTAAATTTAAATTTAATGCAGTATAGTTCATACTAGATCAGTATATTATAGTGCAGTACAGTAAAGATTGGTTTAAGCATCTTTTTGATAAATTATTAGCTAGAGCACCCGCAATTGGCAAAGTTTAAACTACATTTTGAAAAAATCTAATTGTATAGGCTATCACCCCCCCCCCCTTCCCCAGGTTTCCATATATTCCCTAAAAAATATTAGCCAATGTGGTCCAGCAGTTTTGCCAGATATAACGTACAAAAATATATGTCATATGAGCAAAAAACTTTAATATTTTAGATTAAAGATGAACAATGTTTGCATAGGAAAAGCAAAAAATTTAAAAGAAATTGATTCTTTGCCACAAACTCTGATTTTTTAATTCCAATTTCTTTTGCAACTGAATGTCATAGATAATTCAAACTATCAATTATGTTAGATCAAATAATCTAAGTTTGAAATATCTATAGGTTTACATAATTAGATTGCAAAGAAGTAGAAATTCAAAAATTTGAGTTTTTGGCAAAGACTCTATTTTAAAGACAACCTTAATCAGATTTTTTTTCATAATTTTGGTTTTAGATATTCTGTAGAACTTATATAACCATTTATTATTAAAATGTTTCTTTTAGGTTTATTGTTGTTGGAGAAAGTATGAAGGATTTTCGAAGAGGTGGATTTCAGGTTATACACTTTCTCAATATCATTCAAATATTTTAACATTTGATAAATAATTAATCAAGATTGTGGATATAACAAAAACTAAAACTACAGCGCCTGAAACTCATACTGAATACTTGAATACTAGAATACTAGAATATTGAAATACTTGTTATGAATAACGAAGAGCTATCTTTGAATCTATCTTAATTTATATCATGCATTAAAAATATACAGATGCTGAAAATATTCTTAACATCTGTTACTAAACTGTTCAAGTATAATAAAAAAGCTGTTCGCTAATCTGGATGAAACCATTATTAGAAATCTAATATTTTTCAATTAGAAAATTAAAAGAATTTATCCTAAAAAGTGTAAAAATTACCTTTTATTTTCTTTTTGGTTTATAATTTTACAATCACAAGTTTTTAAAAATGAATATTTTTTCCCAAAAAATATATATCTACAACTTGATTTTTATTTTAAGGATGACTCAATCCCTGACTCTGTTCGTGAATTTGAGAAAGGGTTTGAAGATGGGGTTGGAGAGAAGGGGAACGGAGTTCATCTAACAGGAGAAGAGAAGGAGAGAGGGGACAAGTTAGAGAAAATTTGGGCTTTCAACAAGGTCAGACATTTAGTCTTACTTTCCCGACAATGTAATATTCACAAACGGAATTTTTACAGTTTTTAAATGTCCCTCTACAGTTTGAACAGTTCGTTCGTTCTTCCTTATTTATTATTCTTTTTTATTATCATTTCCTTCGTGTATACTTAAAACTGAAGAAAAAAAGAGTTTGTTTCTCCTAAAACCCTACCTTTTTTCTACCTCTTAAACCGTGGTATTCTTCATACGCCTCTGATCCCCTAAGAAAAAATAATTGTTGAATTGATATTATTGCAAACCGATTAAGGACTATAAAAATCTTGTTTAGGTGGCGAGCGATAAAATATCCTTATGGAGGTCACTCCCAGACAAGCGTACTACACAATGTCGCAAACTCAAATATACAGAAGATTTACCTTCGAGTTCAGGTACACTGAAATAAACCTCTATTACAAGAAAAAAGTGCAACTAGGTGGTATGGTGGAGAGGGGAGGTCAAAGAATCAATTTTGAATCAAAATTGTTTGGCCCAAAATAATTTTATATTTTTCCAGTAATAATAATCTTCAACAATGAAGCTCTCTCTGCTCTTCTGAGAACAGTTTGGAGTGTTCTGGACCGAAGCCCAGCAGATATTCTAAGAGAGGTTGTAGATTGCAAGAATTTAAAAATTCCTTAGGATTCTTTCATATTTTGCGTTTTGTTCTGACGTTTGAAGTTTTAAAACAATTTCGTGATTTGTTTTTAAATATTTACATATTAAATGGTGAAATTATAAAACTTCATACGTTCACTTTTAAACAATCCGCACACAATCTTTTTGGGGTAAATTTAAACCTTATTGTTTTATGAAAGTCTTTTTCTTTTATTTTTTTTAACTAATTAGATTAAACCATGATATTTTTTAACTTTAACTATTTGAAGTAAGTTATCTAATCATTATATAGTATTTAAAATCAAAATAAACTTGAATTAATTAAAAATTATTCAACAAGTTTCAGTTTTCACAAATGGATTAATTTTATTAATGTAACACATGTGAATAGTAGGATTAAAAAAATATGGTTTGGAGAACTGAAAAACGTCTGTGGGTCAAAGTGTTTTGTGTGAATTTAAAAAAAATCGAAAAACCACTAAATTTAATTTTATTGATGATTTTATGAACCAACAAATAAAGCCTTATTCATTGCCTATTAAATTATGTTAAAATTAGGTCAATATCTCAAATAGCAAAAAAGTTATGGTAATTTGAAAGAGCAGCCTCTTTGCCGAGGTCAAAACTTCATGACCTCGGAGGTCAACAGAGTCTAAAAGTTACTGATTATGTAATGTCTCACATAATATTTAAAGTTTGAAAAAAATCGAAGGTGGAAAAGGTGGCTGATTTCAAATGGACTGACCCCTGTTTGTTAAATTAAAGATACTATAACCATCCATTATGAAAATAGATTCAAACCAGAGCTCTTTGTTTTCGTAACTTTGTATTTGTTTTTAAATTCCTGGACTTTTCAATTAATTGATAGATGTATTGGTTAGATTATCCTTGTTGATGACTCCAGCAATCATACTGATATTAGTGAGGTACTCCCTCTTTACATCAAGCATAGACTCCCACCTAAGGTGAGTATTGTTCACTCAAATGTACTCTCTTTTACTTACAGAAGAATTAAATTCAATTATTTATTTTTGGACTCCGCCCTCGGGTTTTTTTTATTCCGACGGGGGTTTAAAATTGCAATGATTAATTTTTCTGAGAGTTAATGACATAAAGAGCTGGTTTTAACATGGACTTGTATAAATAAGTTTTTAGACTAAAGGGATTCATTGAAAATTGTTTTATACAAAAAATGATTTTTCTAAAAGAATAATTATTGATTGTAGTGCACAAGAAAATTTAATTGGATTCAAATATACAAAAAATGATTAGATTTTTAAAGAAATATAGTTTAGAATTTATTCATTTTCAAATTGCTATTAAGATTTAAACATACTGATAATGTTAATTCTAGGTTGGCTTGGTGAGAACTCCCTCACAGCTGGGATTAATCAGGTAGATATTAGCCCTATCCAGGTTCGCTATCTTTGTCTGAAAATAGTTGCGGCAGGCAAAGCCCCCTTTTACCCCCCCCCCTCTCTGTCATTTTGCCCTTGAGATGAAAGTTGAGACAGGGGTTAAAGACATGTTCATTTGTGAAAATGCAATCAATGATTTTTTTAACTGCAAAAGTGTGTCGAAAAACTATATCAAAAATCCAAGTAACTTTAACACTTACTAACACTTATCCATCCATGGATACTGGAATTTTTATAACTTTTACCTGGCAACATTTACATTTGAAATTCACTTGAGATAGTATCAATCATCCTCGACTAATACTATTCTTGCTGGTTAAATGCTTTTCAATTGTAATAAAAGGCTAATCCACCATATCAAGATACCAAAAATCCAAGAATAAAGATGTATGTTGTATTTTGTACTGTATAGGGCCAGATTGACTGGAGCTGAGGTCGCTACCGGAGATATTCTGGTTTTCCTAGATTCACATTGCGAGGCAACAACAGGTTATTATTTGAGGAATAACAGAACCATGTTTGGAGGGGTGGGGTTGCGAAAAAGAAAAGGAGTAAAATGGGAATCTCACCTAAAATTTACTTTCCTCCAAGTATTTGATATAAACCGTCCTCAAGTATGGATTAGGCTTAGATTCTGCCAGTAAAGAATATATCGCAAGGCCAGCTATAGCTAACATAGATAATATATATATATATATATATAGTTATATATTATTAAAAAAAAGTACCAATACATAAGAATAATTTTAAATGTTTTCATCTTGAAGCATATAATTTATGAATTATTTGTTGAATTCTTAACAAATCTGAAAACCTACGTGTATAGTATTTGATAGTTTTTTTTTATCAGGATGGTTAGAACCGATGGCTCAACGGATCCTGGAAGATCCCACGGTTGTCCAGATTCCCAGGATTGATATGATCGACGCCTCGACGATCTCCTACTACGGAGGAGGAGGAGGGGACGTGTCTGTCGGAGGGTTTACCTGGAGCGGTCATTTTACCTGGGAATCTCAACCCGCTGAGGTACACCAGAGCCCACGATTTAAAAAACTCGGGAAAATACGGCTCAGGTCTAAGCTGTCGTTGGACCTTATTTACGGCTTGAGCTTTCGGATTCAAGTTGCATCTTATTTTCCACAGATTTGAATTTAAAAAACCGGTTTAATGTTCTATTTGGCGGATTTTCAAGGTAGGAATTGGCGCCGAAGTTTTTAAATCGCGGGCTCAGGAGTCAGGACACTTTATTGTACTGCAAGATGAGGACTAGTGACATGAGCTTTAAAAAGTTTAAAAAACATTTCTGAACTCCGCTATGCTTTGTAAACTGTAAACTTAAAACATGTCTTAAATGCTGAAAAGAAGAAAATAAATGCTGAAGTGAATTTCATTTCATCTTTTATAATCTTAGATTTAAACGAACTTTTTCAAGAGATTATGAAGACTAATAAATATTATAAGTTAAACAGTTTAGCGCGTAGACTCGGTAATAAACAATTTAGCAAAACCAATTTTCATAAAAATTCAAGTTAGCTACTTAATTAACATTTTACATGACTATCTTAGAAGTTAGATTATTAAATTCTCCGATACATGTAGAAGTTCTTGAGGTGTAAAGTATGGCGAGGAAAGCAATTAAACAAAGTTTATATCCCTAAACTAACAGCGTAGTGTCTAGTTACCACTCTATAGTAATTTTATGAATTAATATCTCGGGATCATCTATCTTATAATTATCAATTAAAAGTACATAAAATTGTAAACAAATATTTCTTATTTTTTTAGATGACTTGCAGTTAAGTCGCAAATACACAACAATTTTATTACACTACAAAAAAATTGGCAACTCCCAAAAATGATCGAAATGTTATTATAATGAAAATGCCTGTATTTTCTAATGTTAATTATTTAGGTTCGTAAGACCCGTAAACCAACAGATCCTGCTAAAACTGCTACTATGGCTGGAGGTTTATTCGCAATACAAAGGGAATTCTTCTGGAAGATCGGAGGTATATAGAACGCGTGTATTTTGAGACAAGTCATTCTCAATTAAAAGTTTAAATTGATCCTCTATCTATACAAAGAGTAACATATTATAATTTTTCTCTAGTATCTCCATCATTTTCAATCAGACAGGGTTGCAAGAAAAGAACAACATTTTCAGCCAAATTTCGACACTTTTTCTCATTATTTTTCTGCCATATGCATTGTAATAAACAGGGTTTCAAAATAAATATTTGTTTATAAATGAATAACTAAACTCCAACTTTTATCTATTAATCTTTTTGACACTAAAGGATATGATGAGGGAATGTCAGGTTGGGGAGGAGAGAACCTTGAGTTGTCCTTCAGAGTTTGGAGGTTTGTTCTAGTTTATCTGTTTAACCAAAGACCTGGAGAATATAAAATATTGAAACGTCGTGTTTAGATGTGGTGGTAGCATGGAGATTCATCCTTGTAGTCAAGTTGGACATATTTTCAGGGACAAATAGTTTTCTTTTAAAAGATAGAAATCGGTCTCAAATCCCGAAAATGTAAATACTTGTTATACAATACACATTACGCATTATGCAGACAAGGATACTAATTGAAAGAGGCTTTAAACATAATTTTTAAACAGACTTTGGCACAAACTCAAATTTTCTAATCTTTATTTCTTTAAAACCTGATGTTGTAAACCTTTGATATTTTAAACTTTGAAATATCAAAGATTTACACCATTGCATCAGGTCAAAAAGATAATAGGAATTAGAAAATTCAAGGAAAATAACTCAGTTCCCTTGGATCAATCCGATGAATTCGATTCATCCCTCCTTTTCTAATAATTAAAGCTATTGTTAATAAACTATTTATTCTCCTCTGCAGACCTTTTCATCCATATTTTATCCCCCACGACAGCCATGGGATAAACACAGCAAGGATGGCTGAAGTCTGGATGGACGAATTCAAGGAATTAAAAACAAAAACATTTTTGTTCATCTACAATTTATTTTCCATAATGGTTGTATAACTTAGAAAGTTTTCTGTTTCAATTTTTATTGTCTTTTTTTTACAACAAAGGAATTTGGGTTTTGCAACCAACTTAAGTGTTCTAATCCCTAAATCTTTACAATCTGATTGTGGTAACTACTTGATCTACCAGAATTTATAGTTCAGAGTGTATGGCTAAAACTCAATTCCTTTGAGAAATAATTATAAAATGTGTTTTTAATAAAAAAGAGATTTTTCTACATGCATCGAAATGATCTGAAAGGAAAAGATATTGGAGATTTATCAGAGAGATTTGCAATTATAGATAGGTAACGTTACTTTATTCTGGATACAATAATTAAAGATAAGGATACATCAATTGTTATATAACTATACTGTTAGTGAATTATAGATAGGTAACGTTACTTTATTCTGGATACAATAATTAAAGATAAGGATACATCAATTGTTATATAACTATACTGTTAGTGAATTATAGATAGGTAACGTTACTTTATTCTGGATACAATAATTAAAGATAAGGATACATCAATTGTGATATAACTATACTGTTAGTGAATTTGTACATTTTCGAAACATCTGCTTTATTTCTTTAAATGAATCTTACTTTTATTTTATAACATTACATCTACTACTTGAATTTTTAACGAAACATTTCATAATAATAGTTTATTAAAATATGTTTTTCTTTATTTTTAAGAATATCCATTTAGTTATTCCTATATTTTTCCAACCTGTTGGTATTTTTAAAAACCAACCGGTTACAACATCAGGTTAGAAAACTAGAATATTTGACGATTTATAGATGGAAGCATTTCTTAATGTTTTCCACTGTGATTGATATTTACCACTATGATTGATATCTACCATTTCATGGCCGGTTAATATAATGCTCGATATATTATGATTTCTGTTCAGATTACAGTGTAAATCTTTCCGTTGGTTCCTTGAAACAGTTTATCCTCATAAATTCATAATGGATGAACAATCTTTAGCATATGGCAGGTAATAATATTTACTTCAGTAGTTTAAAAACAAAACAGGAACTTTAATTATCTTGATAACAACAATAATCATTACAAATCAGCGATTGAAAAATATAAAGTAAGGATTCTTCAGCTGAGCTGAAGTCTGTTAAATGTTGCAATAAATATATTATCTAAATATATGTGGATTGTAGATAATTGTTCATGAAATTGTTCAGTTCATAACACTTTTTAAATAGCTTATCTTTCAGGGTGAGAAATAAAAATGCGGGCAAAGAAATATGCATCGATCATCTTCAAAGAGATATGGTGAGGTTTTCTAATCATTTACCAGATATAATTACATCAGGCGAAAAAAATAAAAAAATAATGATTTGATGAATCACCAATGTCTAATAAAAAATGTTTGCAATTTCAAAATTGTGTCTTGAAATAAGTTCAAAATATTCGACTTTTCAGAAACTACTAAAAAAAAGTATGTTTCTAAACATCTGTTGCAATAGCTAAAATACAAAGATTTTGGTTTCAACAAAAAAAGGGAGTACATTGATAATAATCGGAAATTACAACCTCTGAGCTATATTTTATAAAAATAAAACTTTAGATATTATTTTTTTTTAATTTTTATTATTTTTTTAGGCGCACAAACTAAGCAGCTACATTCTTGGAGAATATCCCTGTCATCCCTTCCTTGGAGATTCCCAGTATTTTTCTCTCAGTAAGAAAGGAGCGCTAAGGAATGAATATATGTGTGGCGAGGTCACCAAGAACAAGGTCAATGATGTTTTGAAGGTCAGTTGAATTTATTTTTTCTTCTTCCAGATAATATTTTTTTTCTGAATCAGCATGTATCTTTGTGATCCAAATATTTCTGGTTTAATTTATGAATTGCTTTGGTCAGTATTGTGAAAATCACCCTTGAAATTAAAAAAAAATGAAACCATAATTTTGTCCAATTTTTTCCTTTAAAATTTTCATATTTTCTGGACAGGAACTTTAACGCTTATTTTTTGACGGTCAGTGCCGTCAACATTTTGGGAGTTACCGCCTGAAAACCTTTTTTATTCAGAGTCAGGTTCGGATGACCGCATGTCGGATTGAGGGTGGAGGAAACCAAGAGTGGGAGCTAAACAGTATCGGACAAATAAGGAAAACAAAATTTTCTATTTAAAACTGTTTTTATTCGTATTATTATTTTTATATTTCTCACAAAACTGTGGGATAAAAAATAGCTTCTCTTCAACTCTTAAAGGTAAAATTACATTTTATGAATATTTTTGTTTTTCAATGTTAACAGACACCTGGAGTCAAATCTATGCCTGGACAGTGGTTCTCAGATACCCGGAGAAGAACTATCCATGAATGTATGCAGCACAACATCTTCACAGATCTGGACTTTTGAATTCTACGCAGAGGGGAAGGAAGGATTAAAACCGTCAATTTAGATAAAAAATCTAACGATTAGGAAAAATGAATTATGCAGGGGCAATGTAAGTAACAGTTTCCAGTAAAGTTTAAAGTTTCTACTTCCTTCGTAATCTGCAATAAAAGAAACTGAGCATGAGTACATCAAGATATTTTATGAGAATTTGTAATAAATCAATTATTTTTCTGTCAATTTATTGAACTTAGAAAAAACATATAATCTATTTCAAAATCCCTGATAAGTGTCAGTTTAAACCTAGAAATATTTAAGAATGATAAACAATTTCTGTTACTTATTGACAGGTTTTCATAGGTCTACTATTATTTCTAGAAATTAAACAAAAAATATTTTTTCAACTAGTTCGAGTTAAGTTATCGCAATAACCATATCAAAAAACAAGTACTTAAATGTGATACTAATGTCAGAATTGTTAAAAATATATGCAAAAGTTTAGCCTTATATATTAGATTATTTTCTAAACAAATTAAAACCCTACAATGATATATAACTTGCACATATTGGTAAAATGTGGCCAATCATAGGAGTTCTTTTTGTGTTTTGTGTTTTATCTGTGATAATTATTTAAATGTAATAAAAAGGTTTTCATGTTAGCGTTTATTTATAATGTTAAAGCTGTAAAAGTAAGAAATATAAATTACATTTTGGTATTTTTTACATGTAGAGATATATAAAAATGACCTTTAACGTCAGAGAAACAATACATTGAATGGTTTTAAACTTAATAAAAAGGAACTGCGGACTCTTGCCACACACTCTAATTTCGATTTTTGATTTTCTAACATTGATCATTTGATTTACTTGAATTCATAGTTGGAGATATTAAAGGTCTACACATGGTTGCAAAGATAAGGAAAGTAGAAAATTATAAATTGTTTTAAATTTATTTCCTTTGACATCTCTTTTACAACAAGCTGTTAAGGGTACCGTTGTAAATAGGGCATTGCTATTTTCATTGAAATTACGCTTAAAGTCCCTTTAAAGGGGGCATACCCGATTTACGACGGTACCTTTCAAATCTTTTTCTAAGCAAAGTTTATCAAGGTTATGTTGCTCTTTTATCTAAAAATGGATGGTTTCAAATTATGATTTTCTTTATGGATTTTAAGATTTTAGTGCAATAGAAGCTAGAAATTGAATTAACAAAATTATTTGTTTTCATGAAATAAAAAAGACGATATCTCAGCATTGCTTCCTGGATCCTAGAGAGGTTTAAAGAGCAGAGTTGTGAATCGGGCATGAAACTCTTGAATTAAACAGTCACTTGGAGACACGTCGACAGTCCCTTATTCGTTTACTCCTCTGTTTCTACGCATTCTGCTTGAGGTAAAACTTCTATATCTTCTAGTTCCTGTCTTACACAATCTACATACTGGGATATCTCTAGTACTCGGCTCCTAGACCTTCAAAATCAAGGTTGTATAAGGTTGTTTACTCTAGATGCGCTCCAATGTACGGGAAATGTCGTCTCCTGAGCATAGATAGATAATTCCTAATATGATTTCACTGATTATAGAGGCGAGAGTGACGTCATATGAGGATTTTATCTATGCATGCTACGGAGACAACATTTTCCGTACATTGGAGAGTCGACGGTAAGCAACCTTATTATAAAACCTTGTTAACAATACAGGGAGTCAATGAAATCATTCCGACAGAAAAACAAGTTTTTTTAAGTAATGCCCTGCACAATAACTGGTATAAATTGTTCAAGAGCCTAAGTAAGGTTAACTGCGCAGTAATACCCAGAAAACTGGAATAGGAAGACGACTTTTAGACTCAAGTCATGATTTTACATTGTCCAATGACCATGAAACACAATAGTTTTACAGTGTACACCGATTCATTTCACATAAAGAGTAGATTTTCAAGCTATTTGCTATATAACAACATCAAAGACAAACTATTACTTAAATTCAACAGCTTTATGGGTGTCACGACAACTATAATATCTTAGATATGTTTTTTTTATAGATTGACAACTTCGATTTAATATAGATTAGAAAAACAAGAACCTTGTATAAAATAAATGAAGGATTCATAAGTCTCCATTACATTCTTTATATTTAGGATAAGAGACCTTTGATACTTTAATGTTATTACGTACAATAATATTTAATCTTTCAATTTTCTGCAGAAACAAATGCTAAGAAGTGTCGAGGGTCAACCCCGACTGAAATATATTTTCAAAAATGTGGAAATATAACACCTACTTTATTTACTCTATGAGGTTTGGAGTATATAAACACTGAATTTTAAATTGCTAACCTGTTAAATTCTGTTTCTCTAATGTGTCTAAAATGATCTTCTCTCCAAGTATTGACTGCCAACCGTAATCCCTCCTGCCGTCTATCCAGTACCTTCTAAACAAATACTGGCTAAGGACATTAATCGTATCACCATTATTATTAGTATTTTTTTTGTTATTATTATATTGTAAAAACCTGATGAGCGTCATGACATAAAGCGACTAGACTGAGTAAAGTATCCGTCCTAATTCCTCCAAAGGTGTCCACCAGCTCCAGGAGATACTGGATTGTACAGATATTATCATATTGACACATTTATTCATACTTTGATTATGTGCAAACCCCATTTGTATTTTAATGTTTTATTCCTGTTATTTAATGGATTATTCGCTTAATAACATAATATCCTAAATTTTCGGGAATAGGAGCGAAAATGAGCTCATCTCACAGCTTGAATAGGTATTCCTGATTACCAGAATGATATATAATCTCAAGCGAAAATAACCATCGCACTATTCTTTGAATTTCTTTAATTTTATAAAAACAACGATAGAAGAAAAAACACGATGGTTATTTTTGAAAGAATTTTTTCCATTCTGACATTCAAAAATGTATTTTGTGTTAACAATTCCTTGTACACAAAGGCTACTTAAATCGAAAAGTGTCGAGCCTTTTTAGGACAATTATTAGGTTCACAACATACAACATCATAAGTAAAAAGTAAAAAATATTGTCTACCTGAAAATATAATGTCTCTAGGTCTCTTGCTTCTTGTAAAAATCCTCCACAACTGTTTAGAAATCTAGCAGTCATTGATCCTAACTTCTGTTCATAAGCCTCTATCATACTCTAAAATATGATGTTTAGTCTGTTAAAAGTAGCACATTAAAAAATATGGTTTGTATTTTTTAAATATAGATCGTACTTTTACATACATGTACTTTAACTGTACCTCTATACTATTTATCAGAATAACTTCATGCTTTAGAAGATTCTTGTTTAGTTCTTTACACTTCATTCTATACTCTTCTCTGAAAATAAGTTTCAATTAACAGAAAATATTCGTTTATTAGAATGTTAACCCAATAGCAAAATAAAGGTTCGCAGACATAGGGTTAAACGACATTGGGTAAACGACATAGGGTCAAACGACCCAGGGTCAAACGACATTGGGTAAAACGACACAGGGTCAAACGACATAGGGTAAACGACACAGGGTCAAACGACATAGAGTAAACGACATAAGGTCAAACAACATAAAGTAAACGACACAGGGTCAAACAACATAGAGTAAAAGACACAGGGTCAAACGACATAGGTCAAGCGACCCAGGGTCAAACGACAAACGGTCAAAAACGCGACAAAGGGTAAATCGCCAAAAGGTCAAAATGGAAAAAAGTTTATGTACTATTTCAGTGTTAGGTGAGGTAAAGACAATTTCTTGGCCGAGCGCTGCAGTTATGACATGCTAGGGGGCCGAGCGCTGCGGCTACTAGTTCTAATGAACATAAAAATAGTTCAAGTTTGCTCGTTTGTCGCACTTTTTGACCTTATAATTTGTCGTTTTACCCTTTGTCGCGTTTTCGACCGCTTGTCGTTTGAACATAGGTTATTTACCTTATGTCGTTTGACCCTAGAGATCCTTTGACCCTATGTCGGTGAATCAAAATAAACAAAATGGAGCATTTCCATAAAATTAGGTTCTACTTGAGATTGATTTTAGCTTAAAAGGATTGTCGACGTTATGCAAGCGACCCTTTAAATCCTTTTCTTAGAAACAATGCGGAAGTTTTTTTCGTTTTTTTTCTGTCTTGACAAGAGAGGCATTCCGCATAGAGAAGCATTAGACACACTTGAAGTTACGTTGGCAGTGACTTAAATTTATATTTTTTAATCTTTGTGTAAAAATCACTATAATGAAGATATATTATATATCACCATTCTACGATCTTAATATTTTATGTACATTGAGAACCAGAAATCTGTTGAAGACGGCATAAACCTTTTAGAATAAATAGTTGTACTAGTAACTTTTTAAGTTAAATAGGTCTGTTTACACTGCACAATTGCTGCTAATTATTGTAATATTTAAAGTCATAACTTGAGTCTGGGAGTCGTCTTCCTATACTAGAGTTTTCTGTTTATCACTATAGTACCTGTAGGTTTCTACCTCTTGAACCTGAAGTTCTGATATAGAATCTGGATCCAGATCCAGTAACTGGTCTCCTAGTTCTATCATCCTATCCAGCATATCCTGCTTAACCTGGTACATAATTATTTACATAAAGATTAAGTGTACACAATAATCTTCTATATTCTGACATGGTTAAAGGGGGAGATCGGCGTGCTGGACATGGTAGTTAATGTAAGAATGCAGTATTGTAGAGAAATTTTCATTTTAGACCTATATAAGACGTTTTTACGGTGCATTTAGTTCAGCAAGAGTACATATTGTAACTTGAAAATTCTCCTAAATTGTTCATTTTGGAGGGATGATTTTATGAATCGGTTTTTAAAATAATATTCAACGACGACCACGAAAAATGTAACAAAACTCTACGGTGAACTGAACAGTTGTTTCGGAACAGACTGAGAAAATAAAAATTAACTCTACAAAACTGCATTCTCAGCTCGACTACATGTGTATGGCCAGAGACTCCCTTTAATGGGTTTCACTATCTTACTGATAAATATAATTGATTTGTCATTCGCAATATATATAAAAATATTACAATTTTCTCGGAGCTGTGTTTTTAAAACCTTTACACTTTTTTGTGCAATTCCTGATGACGTCACAAAAACTTCAGTATCCCCTATCGAATGAATAAATGTGTAGAAAAATTTACCTCTGAAAATATTTGAATAGTTTGTAAACTATCCTTCTCTAGTTCTAGTTTAGCTAGATCAATCCCCTCATCTATTCTCTTCCATTCAATCTCTCTGATTTACACAATAATAAATCTCAGTTTTATCTGGTTCAAAAGGGACTGTAAACGTAATTTAAAGTGACCTTTAGTCTATAGAGTGGCATATCCGATTCACGACGATACCCTTTAAATCTTTATAAGATTATCAACGACACAGATATCCTTATTTTTCTAACTAATAAAGGAGTAATCTTGCAAGTGACATTACAGTTTCCGAAAGCCCTAAATTATCAGCAAGAAAAATAACATCATCGAGCAGACAAACTTAAGAGGCTACTATTGTAAATTTAACATGCCATCTCTACAGTTTCTTTAAGAAAGCAACATATCTAAAAGTATTAATTTAATCCATTTAATTTGTAACCTTTCTTCTAGTTCTTGTAGCCCAAGATTGTAAAGTTTACTCAGAATAACCAGAAAATCATTCTTGAACTTCTCCTGACATTCTAAATAGAAAGTTATCAGTTTTTACTTTTTTTTAAACTTACCACACTGAAAACTCCGGTTCATTTAACGGACGGACATGTAGTTAGGACAAGCTGTACCCTGTACAATATACATAGAGGCGACAAGACGGGACAGTACACCTACTGAATTATCTCCTAGAGGCGACAAGACGGGACAGTACACCTAATGAATTATCTCCTAGAGGCGACAAGACGGGACAGTACACCTACTGAATTATCTCCTAGAGGCGACAAGACGGGACGGTACACCTAATGAATTATCTCCTTCTCGACTCGTGAGATTATTGTGACCAAAAATGGGAATTACACATAAATGTATTTTTAGACAAGCTGTCAGTATTCACACTTTATTTCTCACCCCTTGCATATAATTTTACCTAGAGCTTTCTGAACCTCTCCAACCTTTTCTTCTTCCGTTAAGTGTTCAGTAAACATACTGTTTAGCAGATCTATTCCTCTAAAGTAGGATTAACATTGAGATACCATGTTATATTCTTCAATTCAACATTTTCGCACATATTTAAAGGGACTGTATGCGTAATTTCAAGATGTCAATGTCTGATTTACAATGGTACCTTTGAAGCTTTGTTTGATCAAATATGAATTAGATATCAATGTTTTGTTTCTTTAAACTGTTTATTTTCTTTTTCGGTCTCTCTGCGGAAGTGACTTGCGCATTTCTTGTTTTTAAGAAACAATGGAGAAACTCTCAGCAATAAACACTTTTCGACTCAGAAAAAAAAACGGCAATTTACACATTTTTGACCTGATTTAGGTTTCAAGGGTACAGTTGTTCATCGGGCATTGCCATCTTAGCACAAGAGTCACTAGAAATTAAACTTTAAGAAAATTATACCAATCTTTTTTCTTGACATCCGTTTTTATCTGAATAAGTAACTGTTTACCTGAGTTTATCAACAAATGCTTTTTTCTCTCTCTCCTTCAATTCTTTTTCTTCCTTCTGTAGTTTCGCTTTACTCTCCTCATTCTCCTCCTTCCCCTGGACCTGGGTATTTTTCGTTTATTTATTCAGTACGTTTTTTTTTCACATTTGTAGACATTTTAGATAATTGACTATTTACCGATACTTTCTGAGCGTAAAACTAGTCGTTTTATATATATAGGATTGAAATATTAAATTAAATAATTGTACATCTTTTATCTGTAGATAGAAACCTTTATATATATAGGATTGTAATATTTCCACCATAATTGTACATCTTTTATCTGTAGATAGAAACCTTTATAAAGAAAGAGTTTCTGAATATTGCGCTGACAGTCACTTTAAGATAAATTTTCTTAAAAATCGGTTTAATATGCATATTGTATAACAAGCTAAACTTTCTTCATATGTACCGCGCATTTGCTCAATTATATGTCTGTATACATATAGATACCTAAAAATAATATCTTTAATTGTAAAGTTTTAAAATCTAAAACCTTGAAGAGTTCTCCCTGGAACAGTTCTGTGAATATTCTTCTTGTTCTTGAATTCACCATTTTGAATTCAAAATAAACAAGACCAGGGAGAAAAGCTGCAACAAATCCTTCAAAATCCTTCATATTGGTGATAGGGTTTCCTTTAACATATGCATTTTGAAACACAGCATTCTTTTAAAAGAATTGAGTCTTTGCCACAAACTCATATTTTCAATTCCTTTACAGTATTTGGTCATTCTTTCAAACCGGAGTTACCCTATAACATATCAATAAGATGCATTGACAGCCATCAAGAATTAAGAATTATTTATAAAATCTTAAAATCTTAAATCAAGATATATTCTTCCTATTTGACCTTGATTCACTTGTGCATTTACATGTATTTCCTGTCAATAAAAATGAGAGGCAATTAGAAGCAAAAAAATGTTTCAATTTGTTCCTTTGAGGCTCAAGGTTTTCAGGTTTTGAAGTTTTCTCATGTAGAGAATAGATTCCCTGTCTGATATCTTGTTATTTCCTAATCTCAGAACCTCTAAATTACAGTGGAGTCCATAAAACTATGAACAAAATATAAATCAAATAGTTTAACCAGTAGCTTAATTAAGGGAGTCTGTGTAAAGAGTTAAACTCCATTATTTCTGCTCTTTTATGTTCATCGGAATATTTAAAATCATTAATCTACGTCTTACAGTCGTCTTCTTATTCCATAGTTATATGGGTCTCTCCGTATTACAATTTAATAATGCATGCATCCAAACCTTTCCTTGTCAAACAAAAGTTTAAAACTCCATAGTTTAAACATTAGCTATTAATATAATTTTTTATCATTATTCATTATTATTGATATTATTTTTTTGCTTTTTATATCTCACCTAGTTTAGTCATGTGATGAAGATTTTCAATTTGTTCAATAGAGTTGTTGAAGATTGCTAGAACCTATACGAGTGGATTAAAATTATAATAGTTCGTTCAAGTCGTTCATAACTACACCATTAACGAAATCAATTCTGATATCGTTATTACATTTTGATACTTAAAAATGGAATGAAAGTCATAAAATGAAAATTTAAAAAATCAATTACGAATCACGAAGAATTCGCTACATTTTGCTAAATAAAATGACATATGCATTTTCAAGTTTTGTAAAAGCATAATACAAAATAGTTAAATGCACTTTTTATCTGTCCCTTTATATTCTTCTGCATCTCCAGGTTTTCGATTTTCTTAATCCGGTTAAAGCTAATTAAGAAAACAAAAGATTAATTTCCCTTAAAAAGAAATTGCTATGTCGATTGGAATTTTTTCTTTAAGGTACTTAACACTTAATTTCAAGTAACCCTCCATTGATGGCATGTCCGATACACAGCGGTACCAGGTGCAGCCTTAGTACATTTGAATTTCCGAGCCGGGTCAACCTTTCCAGTCCCAGTTTGTACTGTATCGCCTGGACATTGGGTAAATAAAGCAGACACTCAATAGTACTAGCCGGTACAACAAGGTTGACGCGGTTAGACTTTAGGTTAAATTTACTTTTACTAAAGGGTCAGAGGTGCGTGGTACACTTTAAACTTTTCTCTCATTACGGATGGCATATACATTTTTGTTTTTCTATCTAAAAATATAGTTCTATACGAAAATAAATAATTTCTTTCAATTAATTTATAAATGTAAACTATACGAAAATAAATAATTTCTTTCAATTGATTTATAAATGCAACATGGAAGTTACACAATATATGTAAAACTTTGTATCGTAGACATTTTTCAATTGCCCACTGTCAGTGGAAGGTCACTTGATATTACATCTACAGTCCATTTAACAAAATAAGTGTTAAGGTTAATTTACATTTTACAATTTACATTTTATTTTTAAATTTTCAAAAATTTTAATTCAACTCTTATCAGAGAATTACTTTTGGCTGTTTTTTAAGTAAAAAAAACTAAATATAAAACAAATTGGTGTCAAAAAGTTTTTTTTAATGTTTACATAAAGTGAATATTTAAAGATCATTTTGTTTCCTAAGATCCAACCATTCTAGATGCGGTAAAACCTCCAATCCTGAAAATAAAGGAACAATTAATTTGTAATTACCATTGCTTATTTTTTTTATGTCTCAATTTTAGCGTTAATTGTTTGTCTATCTGTGTGTTTGTTGGTGTCCAATAAACGTATAAACAAGCGGGCCCAAAATTTGTGTGGTTATCTCACCCAAGGAATGTTTATGGGTTCTCAGATTGAAAAAAACTTGCCTCCAAAAATTTTTTTTTTTCGTAACATTTTGAAAATTTAGGGAACAAATTGTAAATCTGCAAAATTTTTATTATTGTTTTATCGAAGAGAAAATGCTGAAGGATTGAGCAAAAATTAAAAGTTGAATTAAAAAAGATGGGCGTGAGGCACCCTGATAGCCTATAGTATATATAATATTACTATTACAATTGTTATTAATAGTCTCGTGGTTTTTGTTCTAATTCTGAACTCAAACCTGAAATTTCCTCAATGAAGTTGTTGTCGAGGAAAAGTCTTGTTAATCCACTGAACAAACAAGAACATGTAAGTTTGCATTATAATTCTATCGTTCGGTATCATCTTTATTTTTTGTTAATTTTGAAAAGATAAATTTGTTTAAAGCATGTCAGGTTTTCCTCAGGAGATGTAGGTTTTCAATTTTTATAATCTTCTTGAACTCAAGCCTTGATAAAATTCAAATCATTAAAATCTTCTGAATTTTTACAATATCCAGATAAAATATACTAGCTTGGGAACCCTAACTAAGTTTTCCCTATTAAAAATCAACTTATAAATGTAAAACCAATTTAAGAACATTCTCGTGGGTTTACCTAGCACCCAAATCAAATTTTGTGGCAAATCAGTCAAACAATTATGATTGGATATGCAGAAAAAATTTCATATATTTATAGATGTAATATATGTAATTTTTGTTATAAAATTAATGAACAACTAGCCATTGAGAGTATTGAAAGGGTTTGAATTGTCAATTCCTGAGGGTTTTAGAGTTCTGAAGTAAGAATGCCACGTCCTAAATAATTATGTTATTTATACATTTGACGAAAGGCTATCTACATATCCTTTATCCATGAGTCTATATGCATCCTGTGAATATAGGCATGAATACTACGCATCATCAACGCATGGATACTTCCTTTGTATCCATGTTTACATATATATTATAGCTGAGTATCTAGGTACATACAGATACTATACCCTGTGTATCCAGGTACACATTATACCTGTGTATCTGTATTTGATGAATCCTCCTCCTGTAGGGTTCCTATGATAAGACCCGGAGAAAGAACCACAGGATCTTCAGCCTCAGATAACCTTACATCCAATCCAGGCATTTTGCTGACAATAGATAGATAGATACTGGGGGACCCATAAAACTATGAAATAGAAAAACAAAATGTAAACAATCTTCATTGGAAGTTAAATAACTTTAATCTAACAGTCGTCTTCCTATTCCACAATTGTATGGGTTCCACTATAGATAAATTGACAGATTATGAATGTCTACAATCTACATAAGTATAGATATATACAGACATTCCTTGTTTTATTGGCTTTAACAAAAGAAAAATATGCCAATAAGTACAGACGGTGCATATGATTTATTCTAATTATCTTAATTAGATAATTAGAATATTATTTCTTATTACAGGATAATAGAATCTAATTACTCTTATACCACTATTGAATTCTGTATGTTTAAAAATATGAAAAAATTGTTTTAAGAAGTTTTTTTAATATATTCACATCTGTAAGCCTGTAATTACGGAGAGAATTTTTAAATCATAACTATCTGAAAACATTTACACAATTTGGACTGTGTTGTAGCAACATATTTGCAGCGCATTCAAAAATATGTGAAATAAATGAATTTGAGTAATTGAGCCACAAACTCTGTTTTTCTAAGCTCTATATGTTTGGTACCGAATGTCGTACACCTTAGATATTTCAAATTTCAGGGGATATTAGTTCCAAAACTAACACTAAATCTGCAAAGTTATCTTTTTTAAGAAGATTTAATCCAAGACGAGCAGAAAAAAATTACACCATAATTTTATTAAAAATGGCCAAAACTATTTATTGAAACAATAAATGGAAATTTTTAAACTAATAATAAGGCGTGAGAATTAGTTTTTGATGATTCTTGATTTCATTTTCGAACATACCCCAAATATTGAAAAGAATTACTGGATTTTAGCTCATGTCGCGTTTTCGGAACATATCCTGGTTTTGAGACAATTACCGGATTTTAGCTCATGTCGCGTTTTCGGAACATATCCTGGTTTTGATACAATTACCGGAATTCATATCAATGCCAATATTTAAGCATGAACAGTGTACACACTTACGTAACAAAACAAGATTTTTTGATAAGGTAAAATAGAAACAAAATAGAAAATAAAAGCAAACTGTTATTTTTTATAATTTAAAAATCATTACAAAAAATATTAATATTATTTTTTATAACAATTTATTTTGTAAGTTATGAAAGTGAGTTTTGTTTTGAATTCTGGATTATACTCAAAAACGGTAAAATGGGGTTTGTCCCGAAAACGCGACATCAGGATATGTTCGAAAATGGAAAACCTGACATTGTCTTAAAACCGGTCAAGAGATTTAACATAAAAAAGAACTTCTATTATAATTTTGATTATAAAAAAAGTTTGAAATTGGGAATTGTTGTTCTCGTCATGTTTAATAAAATGTTGGTTATAGTTTTATTTTACTCTGGATATGGGCCGGGATCCCAAAAACCACGCCTTTCAATTTGTGCCCATTTCTGACACTCATTGTTAGAAATGGGTCAAGTGTTAGTTTTGGAACTAATTTCCCTCTGAATTAAGAATTCAGTTTGACCAAATAATCTAAGTTTGAAATATCAAAGGTGTTAACTATCAGGTTACAAAGATATAGAGATTAAGACTAAACTTTGCTATAAATGCACTGTTCTTGAATATGGTACATAACGAACTATTTAAAGAGTATGGATGCACCAAAAACCATATCTTTGTTTACATAAAATTGTACTACAGCTTCTATATTTAATAATACTGTATGGTTTATGATGTTGGTTCCGATACTGGACGTTAAATCAATAAAATTAAATTAGTCTCAGCATGTTTTAGACCAGATCAGCTTGAATCATGATCCTACAAACTTGATATTTTTCAACTATCAGCATTCAAAACCCTATATTCTCATATTTTATGAATACGTATATAAGGAAAGCTAACTTCCTGTAAAAGACAAAAATAAGTAAAGGGGAGCAAATATGTTGACTTACAAATATATTTTGTATTCAATTATGTGGATGGATTTATTTTATGCTCCTATATCCACTAAAGTACACGGTAAATACTGGGAAAAGATCATACAGATACTGGGAGAAGGATTAGGAGAAGGATTATATACTAGAAGAAGGATTAGATACTGGGAGAAGGATTAGATACTGGGAGAAGGATTAGATACTGAGAGAAGGATTTGATACTGGGAGAAGGGTTAGATGCTGGGAGAAGGACTAGATACTGGGAGAAGTTTAGATACTTTGAGAAGGATTACATACTATAGGGTAAGAGTTAGATACTGGGAGAAGGATTAGATGCTAGGAGAAAGATTAGATACTGGGAGAATGATTAGATACTGGGAGAATGATTAGATACTGGGAGAAGGATAAGATACTGAGAGAATGATTAGATACTGGGAGAATGATTAGATACTGGGAGAAAGATTAGATACTAGGAGAAGGATTAGATGCTCGGAGAAGAGTTAGTTACTGGGAGAAGGATTAAATACTGGGAGAAGGATAAGATTATGGGAGAAGGATTAGATACTGGGAGAAGGATTAGATGCTCGGAGAAGAGTTAGATGCTGGGAGAAGGATTAGATACTGGGAGAATGATTAGATGCTAGGAGAAGGATTAGATGCTAGGAGAAGGATTAGATACTGGGAGAAGGATAATGGGAGAAGGACAAGATACTGGGAGAAGGATTAGATACTCGGAGAAGAGTTAGATACTAGTGTAAGAGTTAGATACTAGGATAAGGATTAGATACTGAGAGAAGGGTTAGATACTGGGAGAAGGATTAGATACTGGGAGAAGGATTATATACTAGGGTAAGAGATGGATAGTGGGAGAAGGATTAGATGCTAGAAGAAGGATTATGTACTGGGAGAAGGATTAGATACTGGGAGAAGGATTATTTACTAGGAGAAGGATTAGATACTAGGATAAGGATTAGATACTGGGAGACTAGGGTTAGATACTGGGAGAAGGATTAGATACTGAGAGAAGGATTATATACTAGGATAAGGACAAGGTACTGGGAGAAGGATTAGATACTGGGAGAATGATTAGATACTAGGATAAGGATCAGATACTGAGAGAAGGATTAGATACTGGGAGAAGAGCAAGGTACTAGGAGAAGGATTAGATACTGGGAGAAGGATTAGATACTGGGAGAAGAATTAGATACTAGGATAAGGACAAGGTACTGGGAGAAGGTTTAGATACTAGGAGAAGGATTACATACTGGAAGTAGAATTAGATACCGGGAGAAGGATTATATACGGGAAGAAGGATTATGATATACGGGGATTAGAGACCGTGAGAAGGATTTAAGTATCAACGTCATTATTTCTATGAGTGGTTTTTTTATCTAGAACCAACAGAAGTACAATTATAATTACGATATATAGATAGTAAAGTTCCCTTCGGACATCTAAATCCATTATATTAACACAATTATCCAAAACACTTGAGTTTAATTAGTAATATACTTACTCCGCAGCACAGTTCTTTAAACCCAACATCATTCATGTTTGAATTTTTTTTTCATAGGAAAACTTCAAGGTGTTACTTCTTTTCTTTCATCTTTATCTTTCTTTGATTATTATCTCAAGAAACTTTTTCTCTTTGTTTTTGCATTTTTACAAAGTTGTCAAATCTAAATTTGCTCCAAGCATGCATTCGACAAACATTCATGCAATTTTTCATGTTTTAAATCAAATAAATGTGTGATAATAAATAGATTTCCCTGAACACTAGATCTCATGGGAGTATACATGGTTTTTGTTTCTCTAGGTTTAGTATTTAATCTCCAGGTAGTCTCTATAGCTCTGCAGTCCTCGCCATGAAGCCGCTAGAATCTTGGCTAATCAGGTTTAAAACTTACATCTAAACTTTCTTCAAGCCCCTTTTCTTTTTAACTTGATGAGAAAATTTATTGAAATTATCAAAATTTTCTTTCTTATTGTATACATTGTAAAACAAAAACAGAAAATGTTCGTGTAATTTATAAAAAAATTATGGATTTTCAAAATTTAGTGAGAATCGAATTTTGTTGGAGGCAAATTTTTGAAATTTTGATCAATTTTAAACCTTCCCTGGGGACATGTGAGGTCCCGTACAAAATTTGGGCCCGATCGGTACAATCGTTTTAACGTTTACTGGATGCAAACAAATAAACAAACAGACAAGCAAAGTATTTTTTTTAAATTAGGAAAAAGAACTTCTTAGAGGGCAAGTTTTGGATAATCGACGATTCTGCTCGATTGAGGATTCATATAATATAACACATATATTTTTAGGCTAACCTGTTTTATTGTATTGAATTCAGTAATGGGAAGTCAGGTAACATTAATATATCCTGTATTCTAGTAAGATATCTAGAAATATATCCTGTATTCTAGGAAGACATCTATACCCGGATAGAACGAGGGCAACTCAACTCTATCAGAATGAAGAAAGCTACAGGAGTAGAACTTCAACCATATATATCAGAGGTTCAGGTAGAGGTGTATTTTTTGGTTTTACAGTTTTTCATTTTCATACAACTATTGGTGTCATCACTGTAATTATATTTGACACATCATTAAACTTTTTTGTAAAAGGAAACGAAGCAAAGTTTTGTTTGGGCAACTGCAGCGGGGCCGGGGGGTCGGTGTTGAGCGGATAAAAGCTCGACAGTAGTTTTTGGAAAATATTTTCCTCACGGCCTAAGATTAAGTTTGATTTCAGAGTTTGTTCAAAATTAAAAATTTTCTTTTAAAATTATGTAAATAGAATTATTATGTATTTTCTAATTTTGTTTTTAGGAAGTCCAAAGACCTAAGAAGTGGTTGCGAGGCTATTTAAGGAATCAGCTGATTAAAAGCTATTAATAACTAACGAATCATTGATTTGTATATTCAGTCCAAGTAAATAATAATGTTTATTCAATGTAAATCTATAAAAATGTACACTGACCACTGAGATCGGAAATTTTGTGTTGATATTGTTAATCTTAAACGCTTGATCTCGATATCATCCAATGGGCGGCACTTTTAAATTTAAGGATCAATATTCAATGCTTGATCCCTCAATTTAAGTTAACCCTGTAGTGTAGGGTTTAGCCCAATGACCATCATGGGATATTAAAGAGGAATTAAATTAATTTCTAAATATTATGGAGATGATTATTGTGGGATCCCGAAATTCACAGTACACTTTTTAACTTCTGCTAATTTTTAAGATGTTACAACTGTCACAAATTACCGCTTGATAATGAACCCTGATTCTTTCAAGACGCTAATAGACATGTGAAACTACTGATGTTATTGCTCTATGAAAAAAATCTGGTTGTAAAGGAACTGATTACTCACATCAAAAAATAATTTTCTAATTTTCTTTATCTTTGAAAACTAAGGGTAAAACTTGTCTGACTGTGATTACAACACTGACTTATTTTCAGGCTGTTTTTAGAAGTTAAACCTCACTTTAAAAGTTTGTCCACTGTATATCAAGTCAGGCGCTGAAGCTAAAAGCGATATCTTTACAATATTTTTAAAATTCGGTGATGGTGATGGACCAAACCTCAGTACAGTAAAAAAAAGTAGATGTTAGTTCCACATTTATTGAAAATATATTTCGGTCTGCGTTGACCCTCGTTAGTTCTAACGATATAATAACCATCAAAATTGATAAAAAAATTAAAAAATTGTTAAAAACCACAAGAAAATAAACAAACAAAAAAGATTATTTTAAAAAAATTGGGCTGTCAAATGGACATAAGGGAAACAAACTCAGATTATGAGATGGAAAAAAAGATAATTTGCAAATATTCACGTTTAAAAATGTTGACAATTATTATTCCTTCACAAAGATTAAAAACAAACTGTTTAGATGTATGTTACAATAGTTTTACCCTGTTATTATAAAATAGACGTTAGAGGCGAGTAATCAGTTCCTTCTATACTGAATATACTAAACCTCTGTAATAATAAGCTCGAATTTAAAGACTGCGGCAGCGAGAAGACGGAATGGAAAAGTTTGTCAGATCTCTGAGCATCAAATTATCAGGTTTATCATGATGTACTGTGTTACTATCAAAGGATGAAACTTTAAAGACGATCTTAAGTTATGACAATTTAAGGTTAACATTAGTGTTCTGCCTTGATTTTAGACTTTAAGCCTTGATTTGCCAAAGAAAAGAAACAAGTTTACAATGTAGGAAAACAGACAGTTTAGATTCCGTACAGTCGTCTCTAAAGTGTGGGTAGCCCTGTAACACATTATTGATTTTCTTTAAAATGGCTAAATAATATCTACATATATTATCGCAATTTAAAACCTTCGATTTTGCCCAGGAATACTAACCAAAGATCAACTTATGGTTTGCTTGCAGAGCTGGAATTGTGATGAGGTAGGGCGACATTTTACCCAATCTAATTGTTCAAGTATCTTTTGATATTTTGTTGATACCTTCGCAAATCTCAATCTGTATATTTAATGCAGGAAAAATAATAATAAAAATAAATTTTAAGTTAGGGATATATTTTTATGAACTATATAATCAAAACATGAACATAAAATAAAAATATTCCCACAGCCTTGAAATTTATAAAATGTTTTTATTTGTCTTTTATCAAAATAACCAAAATGATATTTATATAGATATATATATTTAAACATCAAAATATATATATATATATATATATATATATATATGAGTGCAAATTCATTCTCCGATTTATTTTCGAAACTAGAATTGACTTTCTCGGCATTAAATTGACAAATCAAAGATGGTTCTTTATTCCAATGTTTATTAAGATATCATGTTATAGGTGGATTCTGTCCCATCCGTCCTGTATCTAGATTCTGTCGCATCCGTCCTGTATCTAGATTCTGTCCCATCCGTCCTGTATCTAGATTCTGTCCCATCCGTCCTGTATCTAGATTCTGTCGCATCCGTCCTGTATCTAGATTCTGTTTAATTATGAAGTTTATTTGTTTTAGGTGATTAATGAGATGTATGATTACATTCCCAACTACAACAAAAATAACATGGATGATGTAGCAATTTCTATGTAAATGTTTACAATATCACAAAAATAGAAACGAATATGAAATGAGAGAGATATAGTGAGCCCCCCTGTTGCCCTCAGAAAAAATGTAAAAGTTATTTTTTGATTAATTTCGAATTAATGTATAGTTTATTAAATGCTGAATATTTCATATAAATCTATAATGTATTTTACAACTAAAACGAATTACTCAGTAAATACAAACTGTTAAAACCATTCTAAATAAGATCAAATAAAAGCGGATTTAAAATCATGATTATCTGTTTTATTGTTAGTAATTTAACCTTTTAGTTTTTCCCCGTCGCAACTCTGTCTTTCTATCTATCTTTCCTGTTCACTTGTCTCAATTTTATGGTTCTAACCATTCGTTTTATTTGGTTGTTTCTCTTATTGTGTTTGATTTTAAGTTGTCAAGTTTTGGGCATATTATTGTTTTGGGGACTTTCGGATGCAACGATTTTCTACAAGTTTTTTTAACGAACAATTGGTTATGCTTCGTTTAGGCTTATATCATCTGTAAAAGCTAAAATGTTGTATAATACAATGAAAGCAAACTTGAAGAGGATGAAATTTTAAAATGTGTTAAATCTCATAGATTTCGTGGAACCACCTGAAAGACAATTGACAGATTTAAAAAGATGCCAAACGAGGGAGAGCCATGAGCCTCATTTTGGAGGCTCATGGAGTCGGTTATCCATTGCTCGTCTAACATTGGATTTTGGTCGGGTTGATTCAAAATTACAGGTCTCCTTTTTTCAGTTCAAAGTGTTCGGATTGCTTTTAGAGATAATAAGCTAGCTAGAAAAAAAACAGGAAAATAGAATTACTCGATGTCAATTTCCTCTAAAGTTGTTGACTGGTTTTCATAACTCTCTAGTTTTCCAGTAAATCTAAAAGCCTGAAGAAAGTGAAGAAATATGTTGCAACGTTAGCTTTCTTCCAAAGCAGCAATTACCCCCCCCCTCCCGCAAAGAACACAGAATCATCATCGTAAACTAATACCATCCCACAAATATAACCCCCCCCCCTGCCAAACCCCCACTTCCAGATCTTTGAATCTTGAAATTATAATTCCCTCATGTTTAACAAATACTGTTTGGTCCTGGGTTAAAAAGAAAGGTTTTGATTGGTTTTGTTTCCACGTAGAATAGAAAGGAGAAACTGTTAGTGTGTGTGTTGGGTCAGTTATATACAAATCTTTAGTTGAAATATTCATTCAAGAATACACAATTCATTCAAATACAAACAAAAAATTACAAGTTAACGTATTTAGCGCTTGAAACAGTGAAGTGATATAATCATATAAAAAAGTTTTAAGCAGCAAAGTTATGAAACTGTGATTTACAATTGATTGGTTCATTGATTGCTAGTTTTGGCTAAAGAATGAGAGTTTGTACGGTAACAATGATGTATATAATCATATATCCAGTCTACTCACAGCATCATAAAGAATGTTCACGGGATGCAGATTGTAAATCTTTAGTCACTAACCTTAGGAAATATTTCAATATCAATTAACAAATACTATTTTTTAGAGACTTTTAAACACTTTCAGACATTTTAAATGAACTCATCATTTGTCCTACAGAGGAGGAATACATAATTTGTACAACGTATGTACACTTAATTTTCTCTACAAATTATTTGTCCGAGATTTGAAAGCCTAGCTAAGCTAAGAGCTTTACCATTCAGCCCCTCCCCAGACCAGCCCCCAATCTTTTCCGGGTTTGTCAATTAGGTGGATGCAATAGCTGAACCAGGTTATTAAGATTGATCGCGTTATGGGGTGTGTAGCCTCTTTCCTCATAAAACTCATTTAGGGTAGAATCAACTGTTGTCAAATAAGGTGCAATTAAATGCACACAAGATATTTTTAGGTCGGGGCTTTTATTGGTACAAGTAAGCGTCGTTGAATACTTCTCCTTTTCTCGATCCTTCTTCTTCCCCAAATCCACCTTCTCACTTCTCTGCCTTCTGCTTTCTTGTATTCTTCTTTCTCTTCTTCCCCTTCTGCCTTCACATCGTCTCCTTCTTCTCTCCCTTCTCCCTCTTCTCCTTCTTCTCCCTTTTCTCCATCTTCTCCTTCTTAATTCTCTACCTTCTCCTCTTTTCTTCTTTTCTCCCTTCTTCCCGCTATTCCCGTACTTCTCCTTTTTTCCCTTCTTCCCCTTCCCCCCTTACACCCCCCTCTTTTTCTTTCCCTTCCCCCCTTCTCCCTCTTCTCCCTCTTCTACGCCTTGGTCCCCTTATCCTCCTCTCTCCATCTCCTCATTCTCATTTTCCATCTTCTCCATATTCTTATCTTTTGCCTTCTTTTACCCTTTCTCCCTTTTCTCCTCTTCTCCTGCTTCTCCTCTTTTTACTCTTCTCCCCTTTATATTCATCTTTCCAATTTCTCCTATTTCCCCCACGCTTCCTTCCTCTTTTCCTTCTTTTCCTTCTTTTCCTTCTTCTCCCTCATCTACCCTTTCTTCCCCTTCTTTCCGTCTCCCTTCTCTTCCATTTCTCTTTTTTCTTCTCATTTTACCGCTTCCCTCCTTTTTCCTTCTCTCCCCCTTATCCCTAATTCACTCTTTCTTCACCTTCTCTCCGTCTACCTCTTCTTCCATTTCTCCCTCTTCTCATAATTTTCCCTCTTCATTCCTCTTTTCCTTGTTCTTCTCCATAACCCTCATATATCCTCTTCTCCTCCTTCCTTTCAATCTCCTCTTTCTTTTCCTTTTCCCGCTTCCACGTCTTTTCCTTCTCATCCCCTTTTTTCCCCTTTCTCCCTTTTTTACACATTCTCCCTTTTTTACACATTCTCCCCTTCTCCCTCGATCTCGCTTTACCCGTTTTCAAATATCTTTTTTTCTTCTATTTAATGCGCGTTAAAAATTTTTATTTGTCTGAATATGATGCACTGAACGCTAGATGCTTCATGAATTCGCATCCTACACATGCTTCTAGAATCAGGGAACAATTTTCTCCTGTTTTTTAAAATATATTTTATATTTCATCTTTTAAGGAGTCCTTCTCTTAATTGCTCTAAAACTTGCTCAGTTCAGGAAATCACTATTTTAATAGATAACACCAGTGCAGTGTAACAATAGAGGTCTTTTGGATCTGAAAAAGATGAAAGGTTATAAACTACAAAGTTGTTAACCATTAATTATAAAACCTCTATAAAATGTCGTCTTCAACTTGAATCTCCTGTCGGAGACAGCCAAACCAAATTTTTATTTCAGAGGTGTACGCATTTTTTGTACTGCAGTGTAATGTCTTTGGGCGGAAAAGTAAACACAAGACGGATGTCACAGCCTGACATGGAATCCAATTTCACAAAAATAATCTATGAAATATTCTGGTCATAGGAAACTATCATGTGAATTTTCAATACTATCAAGATTAAATGCTTTTATCCTCCTCGGATACTGAACGAACACTGATGCATCTATTCTTGTTTACAAAGTCCGCCCAGAGACAACTGGTTTCAATATGTACGCAGAGAATACTCGACCGCAATTAACTTTCCTTGCATTAGTACCTTGGTCATGCCAGTCCGTTTAACCTATATACCTACTGCCTGTACTCTGTAGTGCATAAGCAGTACATGGACATTTAACAACTCTGATTATATTATCTATTAAAGAATGTATTCTGCTTTCCCCTAATTTTTATGTATTTTGTACTCGCTCGTTAAATTTTACCCGACTTATATATCCTAGTGTTTGAAGTAGAATAGAAACCTTAAACGAGACAAAAAAAAAATGGAAGTACCGTTGTAAAATTATACAGGACTGAGACGTCTAAACTTACCTTTAAAATATTTCGCAAAACTTAATGAACATACCTCGTAACTCAATTGATTTTGTCGACTGTCCCTTTAAATTAAACCTAAAAATTTGAGAAACCAGTATCACTATAGTTTTAGTAAAAGTAAATATTTCCATTTACTGTTTAGCCACGATATAAGGATTCATCTCTTATTGGATAATGAGATAGATAAAAAGATAGATGATGCAATTTCTATTTGTTCAGAATAGACAACAAACATGACTGAACCCTGATTGGATCTGGCGCTAATGGAATCGCATACAAGTGAGGCGCGAAACTTAAAAATAAAAATATAAAGGCAACAATTTTTATCTTGCAAAATGGCAACATTTTATCAAGAAAGAATCATGCTGCCTAAGACGTGAAATATGTAAATATATGACAAACCATTTTTGGAAGTTTTATTTTAAAATATTGAAATAAATTCCTACAGATGTTCAAGAACTACTGAGCTCACCACCTTTAGATGTCTTTGTGAGTCCAGGTAGGAGTAATCAATATTTCTTTATTCAATTTAAAAGTTTAATTTGCTTTAAAAACAAATTATGTCCCATCACCTTGCACAACTCATGAGAATTTGTATTCATGCGTGCAGAGGAAAAAAATGAAATACTTTGGTCAACATTTTCTGTGCAAGCAGTAGTTAAAAGATATTGTATTAATTCGGTTGTTTTTGTTTGTAAAATATTGTATTTGTTGTTTCTTAATTATTATATTTGGTTGATGTTGATTCTAAAATATTGTATTCGATTGATGTTGTTTCTAAAATATTGTATTTGGTTGATGTTAATCTAAAATATTGTATTTGGTTGATGTTGATTCTAAAATATTGTATTTGGTTGATGTTGATTCTAGAATATTGTATTCGGTAAATATTGAATCTAAAGTATCTCGCAACCTCTTAAAATATCCCCGCTCATAGCCTTTTTAAGACTGTAATACACTTTTCCATAGAACTCATAGCACAGGACTTTTGCATTTTTCTATTTTTCCCCGTAACTTCTTTATTTCAGCCCTTTTGATTTTTAACTAACAAATGCAGACTGGATTAGACAAAAGGAAAAGCTCAAATTAATGCATCATTACTGGGTGACTTTGTGACCTCGTAGCTCTTCTAGTTTAGATTTTACCTGGTTACATATATAATATATCCAGTTACATATTTAATATTTTAAACATTTTTGTTCTTCTCAATAACTTTTCATTAAAAAAGGAGTTAGGATTGGATCCATATACGATTCTTGCGTACAATTAACTTTAGTTTGATTGAAGCAACGAGGTTATAGTGTATAGAGTGATGATGTACGCTAATCCTTTACTAATTGTATAGGGCATCAACTATACCGAGAGCATACTGCATATTTGTTTATTATAAGTAGATTCTGGCCTAACCTATAATCATTATTAGTAAACAGTTGTAAGTGTACAGTACAGCTAGCTGAGCACCTGGATTGAAATCAAGATGAAAATGAATAAATATTAAATATTCTAGATAGTATTCCATGTTTTCTGATTCGCATTGTTGTTAAAAATTCTAAAACACCTAACCCTCTTTCTTTGAACCCTTTGCACAATTAATGTTTATCCCCTCTTTTATTTGACCTATATCCTTGAATATGATTCCTATCTATCAATTCATATGTAAAATATTAGCTACAGTTCTCCACTTTATTTTTATTTATTTATATATCTATATAGAGTAGATAGATAGACGTAGTGTACTTTAGTATTTTATCTACCAATATAGTCCTTCTGTTCTTCGTAGTGTACTTTAGTATTTTATCTACCAATATAGTCCTTCTGTTCTTCGTTCAAAACAAACTCGTTAAAAGAACAATCTTTAGGTTCAATAAAACTATAAACCAAGGCGGCCCTTAAATTTTCTGAATTTGCAATGTAAGGCTGTTTTTGTGGCAAATATGCAACGTTTGCTACAATTTTAAGAAGTATGTAGACAGATCGATGGACATAACTTTTTATTGATTTCAATTCAACCAATATAGGGGAATGATCAGACTTTAAACTATGTCCAAAGTTGTGATAGGGTGCATCAAAAGATTGGCGGGACAAAGGAATTGAGTTTTTGCCACAAACTCTGATTTTCTGAACCTTTTATCTTTACAACCCTTTTTCGTAGACCTTTGATATTTCAAACGACAAATACTGTTAGATCAGGAAGTGTAAGTTTGAAATATCAAAGGTTTACACGATTAGGTTTTTGAGATTTATGGATTTGAAAATTTATGTTTGTGGCAAAAACTCAATTCCTTTTGGCACATATTTCTTTTTCTCGGGCAATTTATCCTTTTCAATCCATGACAATTAGGGTACGTTAAGTTTGTGTGACTAGTTAAGTCTATTCCCTGGTTTTTAGTGCAAAATGTATCTTTCGATGGTTTTTTAACACGTCAATCTTAAGTGAATTGAACGCATGAATCAATTTATATGTTTTTAATCATAAATCCTTTAGTGGAAGGTCTTTCAGAAGAACAGATATATTTTGAATTTCCTGTCTCACCTGTCTTACCAGGGTGTAATGCAAGGAAAGTTAATTGCGGTCGTGTATACTCTGCGTACATATTGAAACCAGTTCTCTTTGGGCGGACTTTGTAAACAAGAATAGATGCATCAGTGTTCGTTTAGTATCCGAGGAGGTTAAACGCATTAAATTTGATAATTTTGATAATTCACATAATAGTTTCCTATAATTCATTTTTTATGTGAAAGATGGATCCCATGTCAGGCTGTAAGATCCGTCTTGTGTTTACATTACCGCCCAGAGACAGCACACTGCAGTACAAAAGATGCGTACACTTCTGAAATAACTTTCCTTGCATTACATCCTTGGTCTCACCGAATAAATTTGCTTTTCTCATTCTTGTGCGTAACATGAAAACTAGAAGAGCTACGATACCAGAAAATTGTGCCGTTGATGTCGCATGAAGTTTACCTTCTCCTTCTGGTCTAGTTTGTTGTCTGATTTCCGAGCTCACGAGACTACATCAGACCTTGATCAGATAAACGACAAGCCCCAATGTTCATTTCAGTGAATTGAAAGTATTTTTTAGCATCTTATCCTCACGCAACAATGTATTTCTCATTCATTATTCTTATAAAATCAGACCTATCAAGTCAAAATCTAGATTTTTCATATATATAATAATTTCAGATGGAAGTTTGACGGTTCAGTGTGTCAACCAATGATCGATTTCAAACAGGCAGTTCAAATATTTATTTGATTAGAAAAAGTCTAAAAATAAGAAAAGGTGCAAGCTGTGCTATAACTATGTTACAGCTAGAATGTTTCTAGAATTTTACACTTAACTAGAAAATTCGAATACAGGGATGTCCCTCGATCATATAATCATTTCAAAAACTTCGCGAGATTTGATTTTTTCTGAAAAGCTAACATTCAGCGTAAAAATTAAATTACCAAGCATTTTTGAGGAACTGTATACATCCCTGATTATATGTAAACATATTTATACTGTCCTAGACTTAAAACATTGCAACATTTAGAAATCTCAAGTCAAATTTTGCAAATTTGTCTGATCAAATAAATGATTTTTTTGTTTCCATTGGATTGCATTGAACAAAGTTTTTCGGTCGGCCCAAATAAAGATTCTTTCCTAAAAGATTAGATTTATTCTATATTCAGATTCCTTGAAATTGAAGACACTTTACATCAATATTTATCATCAAAATATTACTATAATGATTATATTCTAGTTTTTAATTTAAACACTATTTTTATATTTTTTTTTTAATGATAAATTCTCTGGATTTAAGTTTCTATCATGACCCAAATTCGACTGACATTGTGCCAAAAATATATTTTGTTCCGTATTTAATTTATATTCATCCGACAATTAAAGTTTGGACACATTTGTCATTGTAATTTTCAAGGCGACATATTTCTTAAAAAAAAATATAGCTTTCAACATGTCAGTCATATTTAAGATTTGTATGATGTATTTGCACGCCAAAAAAATTCATTTTCATTTTTAGATTTCTGCAGCATTTAGATTTATAAACATAGAAAATAGAATATATATTAGAGGGGAATTTACTAGAAAAAAGTGTAAAACGGCCATTTTGTTTTACTGTTTCCATACTGCAGGTGTACTTCACATATTTATGCTATATAACCTTTTGGGCCCTGGAATATCATTTTATATAAAGTCTAAAATTATTGGTAAATGAAAACCAAATTATGAAATAGGCTGGTTTCATAATTGATCAATGATCATTTTACATACAATCTATGCCTTCCACTTTACAAACGATGATTTTCCGTTATAACTATAAATCAACTGATGTTTTTTTATTCATCTAATTCATTATAAAGTTTATTTAACAGTTTAAAAATTCGAAATTGAAATGAATAGTCTAGGGAACATACTGTATTAATGTACTCTACTGCATATAATTTGTGAACATTTACATGATTTGTACACTTTGAACTCCCTTTCAGGCTGAAAGGGACTGAAAAAATTTATACCGAGAGATTCTTTAAATTCCCCTCTTATATTTATTCTATTCTCTATGTTTATAAAACTAGTGATCAACAAAGAGAATAGAATATATATTAGAGAGGAATTTAGAAATCCCTCGGTATGAATTTTGTCAGTCCCTTTCAGCCTGAAAAGGAGTTCAAAGTGTACAAATTATGTAAATGTTCACAAATTATATGCAGTAGAGTACATTAATACAGTATGTTCCCTAGGGCCTAGGCTATCCATTTGAATTTCGAATTTGTTAAAGCTGTAAAATAAACTTTATAAAATGAAATAGGTGAATAAAAAACATCATTTGATTTTTAATTATAACGGAAAATCATCGTTCTTAAATTGAAAGGCATAGAGTTTATGTGAAAGGATCATTGGTCAATTATGAAACTAGCCTATTTCATAATTTGGTTTTCCTTTAATATTAATTTTAGATTTTCTATAAAATGATGTTCCAGGGCCCAAAAGTACACCTGGATGGAAACAGTAAAACAAAACGGCCGTTTTACACTTTTTTCTTGTAAATTCCACTCTAATATATATTCTATTCTCTTTGGTGATCAATTAGTTTAGATAATTAAAGAATTCATTAAAATATCGTTCTTAGCTATTTTTACCGCACCCTCCCTTCCTCTCTATACACTATTTATCACCCTAATAAAAGTATACTTCTAGATAAGATATCTCCAAGTTTTTATGCCCCACAGCCGCCACCGTCCCGGTCGGGCCCCGATATGTTTCTGCAAAGAATGGATGCAAAGTCTTATTTAAAACACATGTTGATATATCTAGATATATATTATATATAATTTATGTATATTTATATTTCATAATTGTGGAAAGTCAAGGCGCCACTTTACAATGATGTCTGGATTTAAAATAGAGAGAAAAGAAAATATATCACGAAGGTATTTAAAACAGAATAGAAATTTTTTAAAAATAGTTTATGATAAAAAAGGGAATATGAGAATAAGAAGATATGGAAGAGAGAAGAAAAGGCTAAGGAAGATCGATGGAATAAAAAGATATGGAAGAGAGAAGGAAAAGCTTAGGAAGATCGATAGAATAAGAAGTTTATGGAAGAGAGAAGTAAAAGCTAAGGAAGATCGATGGAATAAGAAGTTATGGAAGAAAAAGGGGAAAAGGCAAAAAAAGATTTGATGGAATGCACGAATAAAAATCATAGAAAACAACAGTGAGAGATCCAAAATTCGAAAAAGTAAGCACTTAAAATATAGAGAAAGACACAATTAAAAAAGAAAAATGCACTAAACTAAGTACAGTGGATCTATTATCCAAATTTATGGATTTTAAAATTGAAAACATTTAAAGCTGAAACAATCAATTTTTAGAACACAGTTTTTGCCTACATTGTGTATAGAAGAAATTGAAAAGATTTAACAATAAAATTATTTGAAGTTATGAAGACCCACGGACAGTTAAATTCTTGGATAATCACAGACAACAGACGTTTCAGACAGATAGCAGACAGTAGACGGACAAATTAGCGTTGTGCATTTACAAAAACCGGCGCCCTGACATACAGAGACACGCAAACACATATACGGACACACAGACGTACACAGTACAGAGTACAGACATACATCTTAATCATTATACTCACATTTTGATACCAAATACTAAACAATCCGATAAGAAGACCAGATACTCCGATACCAAACACCAGATACTCCGGTACCAAACACCAGATACTCCGATACCAATTACACCAGATACTCCAATACCAAACACCAGATACTCCGGTACCAACAACAGATACTCCTATACCAAACACCAGATACTCCGATACCAAACACAAGATATTCTTATACCAAACACCAGATACTCCGATACCAAACGCCAGATACTCAGATACCAAACGCCAATCAATCCGATATCAGAAACCAGACACTCCGATATCAAACACCAGATATCCTATGCCAAACACCAGATATCCTATACCAAACACCAGATATCCAATACCAAACGCCAGATACTCCGTTTGCAAACACCAGGTACTCCGATACCAAACACCAGATACTCCGATACCAAACAACAATCAATCCCATATCAGAAACCAGACACTCCGATATCAAACATCAGATACTCCGATACAAAACACCAGATATCCAATACCAAACGCCAGATACTCCGATTGCAAACACCAGATACTCCGATCCCAAACACCAGATACTCCGATCCCAAACACCAGATACTCCGGTACCAAACACCAGATACTCCGATCCCAAACACCAGATACTCCGATCCCAAACACCAGATACTCCGATCCCAAACACCAGATACTCCGATCCCAAACACCAGATAATCCTATCCCAAACACCAGATACTCCGATACCAAACACCAGATACTCCGATACCAAACACCAGATACTCCGATACCAAACACTAGATACTCCGATACCAAACACCAATCAATCCAATATTAGAAACCAAACACTTCGATACCAAACACCAGATACTCTGATTCCAAACATCAGATATTCCGAAACCAAACAACAAAAAATCCAATATTTGGTCATAATGTTGCCTGAAACGACAAAGTCAAAGAAAATTGTTTTTTAAATCAATAAAATTACATTATGTCGCAGACACTATAATTTCCCGGAAATCTTGTTTTGTTGTATAAAGTTTATTGTTCAGGAAAAAGTTGAGTGGAACTATTTTGTCGCATTAATGAATGTATTTAGAAATAACCTTACCAGGTTAAAGAACATTTTATTACATAACAATTATAACCTCTCAAGGAAAAAAAGAACATACATGTTTAAAAAATAATTTTCTTTTTATGTTGTGTCTAGCCAAATTAAAGTAAAATTCTTGTTAGATTGAAATCTTACATATTTTCATTCTAGTTCCTAAACTATTTAGAATAAATAGTTAAATTTCCTTCTTTCTTATTTGGTTAATCAAACCTAGAGAAGCTACGATGACACAAAGTGGTGCTTTTAATTTTCTTTAGATCTGTATTGAAGTGGTATAATAAAATTTACTATTTAGTTAATTTTGACGAAGTAAAAAGTATTTTTAGTCGCGTGTGGCTTTCGAATTGTAAAAAAATTTGGAAGGATTTAGTAAAAAATTTAATTTTATTAACTCAAAATAAAATAACGAAATGTTGAATTTCCCCCTGTAAAAGATTACTCAGTATTGCATCATATTGAGTTTTTCCCACAGACCTTTCTTTACAATGAATAATATTATACCCCCAGCTAGGGTAGTTTTCATGATTCTACAAGAATACACCCCCCACATGTTTTTCCCACAAACCTTTTTAGAATTTTTGCAAGGTTTTTGACCCCCTTTCCAACTCTCATATTTTATGAGTATGAGTTCTCATAAAAGTCCCACGAACACGACAAACAAATAAAAATATCAATCCTGGAATAACTAAAATAATGCAAGCCTCTTTTAACCGTAAACTTAAATTGTCTATTCCCTATATTTTGCAACCTGTTGGTTAAAAACACTATTGATCTTATCGAATTTAGAGTTTAAGACATATAAGATCTATAGCATCCTGTTGCAAAGATACAGGAATTAGAAAAAAAATCATAGTTTGATGGGAAACTCAGTTCCGTAGATTTACTTGTTTCTCTGTGTTAATGTTCAAAATTTAGAAAATTAGAAAAGTTGATGGAAAAAAACCTACTGTTTCAGACCACTTCTTTTACAAAGAAGTGCAGGTTCGTTGTTATTTCGCTTTATTTTTTAATTTTGCACGGTTTTGCTGGTGTAATGCATTCTTTTAAAATGAAATAATGCACTGAAATCTAAAGTCATTAAATTTTTAGCCGCACTCGACTTTAAAGTGCCACAAAGCCTTGGCCTTTGGTTTTACCTTACATTACTAATACATTTGTGTAGCCCTTGACATATACATTCTAAGAATGAAATGCGCTTTTTTCTAGCTTAGTTTAAAAGGAGTAATTTGCAAAATATTGGTCGAATTTTCTATGAAAGTGTGCACACACACCATGATTCTGCAGTGAATAAATATTGAATAAATGCTACAAAAATCTTTCTTAATTGTTAAAAGCGATTAAATAGAGAATTCATTTTTGCTAGTTTTATATGTGCAGTATGAACCTTTTACACTATTTTAAAACAAGTTAGGAGACTTTTAGAGTACAAATAATTCCGGGAGAACACGTTTTAGAAATCTGCAAATAGTATAAATGAAACCGAGAAATTTAGGGGAAATAATATTATAAGTAAACATATATGTTCCATTCCATAACTTTAAAGAAAGATCTTAATAGTATATACAGTATACACACAAACTTGATAACACTGGTTACTGAAATAGCGAAAAAATTCTATTTTTTGTAAATTATTTAAACAATTCTACTTTAATATGTGACTTATTTTTGCAAAAATGTCGAGCAAATTATAATTTCGTTTCCCAAATATATATATATCGTTGTACATATAATGATTAATAATAATAAGACACGCCACGCGGTCAATTATATTAACATGAACGACCTTGAAAGAAATGCAGGACGCCATGTTTCAAATCATGCACTGTCTGCCTTGTTTAATGATGAAATCACTGCCTGCGCAGAACTAGCAAAAACTAGGTTCTGCGCAGGACAGCGTGGAATGGCAACTCTGAACCGGGATTTGCGAGTCATCTCCCGGTTAGTGGGTTCAATACTCGGTAGGTCTGTAACGTGTAGCCAACGAAATTGCACAAAAAGATTGATGAAGTATTTTTTCAAATGTCTTCATCAACAGTAACAAAACATCATCTTGTAACATAGTTGTATTTTAATGGATTGCTTTATTATAACAGAATCACGAATATACACTTTAAACTTGTTAGCCAGCTTTACTTCAACGTCTGTTTACTTAATCTCGATAGACTGGTTCCAGCCGGTATACTTTAGTTTCATTGTCTGGATTCAGCCAATACACTTTAGTTTCATTGTCTGGATTCAGCCGGTACAGTTTAGTTTCATTGTCTGGATTCAGCCGGTACACTTTAGTTTCATTGTCTGGATTCAGCCGGTACACTTTAGTTTCATTGTCTGGATTCGGATGTTACACCGCTGTCGGTAAAATTTAACCTCGTTAGGAAATTTAAGTCTTATTTTATAACCTCGTTGGCAGGATTTATACTGTACAAATTCAAATTCATTATTTGATTTGTTTGTTTAAAACCAAGAGTCTGGCAGAGGCAGAAAAACAAATTTAATGAGAAATAAAACAGAAAAGAAAAATATTTGTAGCCCTTGCCTTCTCCAATTCTTCCAATTAAACCCCCCAACACGCCCTTAACTCACCTACCATTCCTTCCTAGAATTAAACCCTTCTTCCCCCTTTAATTCAGATCTTCTGACCCACACTAAAAGTCCAGAATCATTTGAATAGTCTGAATTCAGATTATACGTACCTAAGGGGAAGGGGCTTAGAGGGCTAAGCCCTCCCCCCCTGGAAAAGCGAAAATTATTAAAGCTCGGGAGGAATTCTGCACCAAACGGGAGCTGAGTCCCCCCCCACCCCCCACCCTCTACCCCAAAAAAGGTTTGTCTGATAAAGTATGAATTATCCATGTATATATATTTTTTAAACTGATTATTTTAATTTGTGATTTGAATAATTCTGCCTTCAGAAAAAGGTCAAACTCCTTGAAAAACACCTTTATACGCTCCTGTATGCGTGTGAGGGGTTTAAAGTTCTAAAGACCTCTCTGTATAAATAGTTTATACAGAGGAAGAAAAAATCAATATATAATTATATATATTTAACTGATCTTAAACAGAACAAAAACGGCTTATCTAGAGACGTTTGATATGAATAAGATTTGATAGATAAATATATTAATAAAAAGTTTAAATTTAATCTCTGTTACATCCAACATTCCCTCATTCAGTGTTTTTACCTACTCCTATGTTCAAGCTCCCCACTTTCTTGTAGGAAGATTCAAACCGATATCTTTACACCTAACCCCACAACCCCTTGAGTAGTTGTAGTTGTGGTTGCACTTGTAGTTATAGTTGTAGTTGTAGTTGTAGTTGTAGTTGTAGTTATAGTTGTAGTTGTAGTTGTAGTTGTAGTTGTAGTTGTAGTTGTAGTTGTAGTTGTAGTTGTAGTTGTAGTTGTAGTTGTAGTTGTAGTTGTAGTAAAGCAATCCTAAATGTCAGAGCTCACTGAACAACTGTGACGTTTAAAGTTATTTTACCCTTTACCCTGCTTGAGTTTCTTATAAGGCGTTAAATTGACTCCACTTAGCAGTTGTCTTAGCTAGCCAGATATCTTATATACATGTCTATATTACGGTCGGATACCTAGAGGCTAGATATCTATTTAATTGTCTAATAGAAACGTTTTATAGTCGATTCTTGTTGTTTTAAATATTGTATATTTGTCTAGTCGTGAAGTCGTAAGGTTGTCTAGTTGTCTTGTCTAACTGTAAGGCTGTCTAGTTGTCAAGGCATCATTGTAAGGTTGTCTTGATGTCAGGTTGTCTAGGTGTAAGGTTGTCTTGATGTCAGGTTGTCTAGGTTTAAGGTTGTCTAGTTGTCTTTTCTAACTGTAAGGCTGTCTAGTTGTCAAGGCATCATTTTAAGGTTGTCTTGATGTCAGGTTGTCTAGGTATAAGGTTATCTTGATGTCAGGTTGTCTAGGTATAAGGTTGTCTTGATTTCAGGTCGTCTAGGTGTCAGGTTGTATTGATGTCAGGTTGTCTAGGTGTAAGGTTGTCTTGATGTCAGTTTGTCTAGTTGTAAGGCTGTCTTGATGTTAGATCGTCTAGTTGTAAGGTTGTCTAGATGTAAATGTAATATTGTTTAGGTGTATAGTTGTCTTGATATAAGATTGTCTAGCTGTATGATTGTCTTGATGTAAGGTCGTCTAGCTGTATGGTTGTCTTGATGTAAGATTGTCTTGATGTAATATTGTCTAGTCACGAAAGGTTGTCTTGATGTAAGATTGTCTAGCTTATGGTTGTCTTGATGTAAGATTGTCTAGCTGTATGGTTGTCTAGTTGTATATACCTGTATATTAAAATAGCTGTCAAGGTGTTTTGTTCTTAAATTGTTTGGTTATCAATTTGGTCGATTTTCTTTATTTTTCACGTTTGTATTTCTCCACAAGTCTAATTCATATTGTTCTTTATGTCTGATATTTATTAATAATATTATCTTTAGAAAAAAATGTCTAGCTTACTATTTGAAGACTCAGATGTCTTCTCGTCAAAATCGAAAATGATTATGATTATATTATTATTTATTATTGATGAAAATTAATCTTATATGTCCCAGTTTGTTCAAATCTGAAATAGCTGTTTATAAACTAAACTAAAAGCAGTAACTACTAGAATATAATCCAGAACAAAAATTTCTTATAATACTTCTTTAAATAAGAACAAAGAACAGAAATTTTATATTTTTGTGCAAAACTCTAAGCTTTTTATTTCTAGACGTTTTCATATTTAATACATATCTACGGGCTTTTATTCTTTTCTTATCCTTTCCTTCTGTTTTAGTCTTTTATTATACTTTTCTTCTTTTTTGTCTTTATTTATCATGTTCTTCGTTTTAGTAGATTTTTTGATCCTGTTCTTCTGTTTTAATCTTTTATTATCCTGTTATCCTTTTAATCTGTTTTAGTCTTTTCTTAACATTTTCTTATGTTTCAGTCTTTTATTATCCTGTTCTCCTGTTTTAGTCTTTTCTTATCCTGTTCTCCTGTATTAGTCTTTTCTTATCCTGTTCTCCTGTTTTAGTCTTTTATTATCTTTTTTTCTGTTTTAGTCTTCTCTTATTCTGTTCTCCTGTTTTAGTCTTTTCTTATCCTGTTCTCCTGTTTTAGTCTTTTATTATCCTGTTCTCATGTATTAGTCTTTTCTTATCCTGTTCTCCTGTTTTAGCCTTTTCTTATCCTGTTCTCCTGTTAAGTCTTTTCTTATCCTGTTCTCCTGTTTTAGTCTTTTCTTATCCTGTTCTTCTGTTTTAGTCTTTTCTTATCCTGTTCTCCTGTTTTAGTCTTTTCTTACGCTGTTCTCCTGTTTTAGTCTTTTATTATCCTGTTCTCCTGTTTTAGTCTTTTCTTACGCTGTTCTCCTGTTTTAGTCTTTTCTTATCCTGTTCTCCTGTTTTAGTCTTTTATTATCCTGTTCTCCTGTTTTAGTCTTTTATTATCCTGTTCTCCTGTTTTAGTCTTTTATTATCCTGTTCTTCTGCTAAGTCTTTTCTTATCCTGTTTTCCTGTATTAGTCTTTTATTATTCTTTTTTTCTGTTTTAGTCTTCTCTTATCCTGTTCTCCTGTTGTAGTCTTTTCTTATCCTGTTTTCCTGTATTAGTCTTTTATTATCCTTTTTTTCTGTTTTAGTCTTCTCTTATCCTGTTCTCCTGTTTTAGTCTTTTCTTACGCTGTTCTCCTGTTTTAGTCTTTTATTTTCCTGTTCTTCTGATTTAGTCTTTTCTTATTTATGTTCTTTTGTTTTGGTCTTCTCTTATCCTATTCTTTAGTTTTCAATCCTGTTCTTCTGTTCTACCTTTCCCTTCTATTTGCATGGATTAAACCTTCATTAGTAGTTTCCAGAATTAAAGTAAGGAACAATTATAAGAATTTAGATTTACATGTTTAAGCGGAAAAGGCAAAATATTTCTAGATTTGAGGAAACATTAGAAACCTTTTAATTATAAATGTCTGCCGCTTGTTGTTAAGAGTACGTCTGGAGTATTTTGCATTATATATTGACAGTTAGTCCCAAGAAACACAAGACGTCACTCCAGTTGTAATTTTTCAAGCAAGAAACGTTCAATTTCTTCAAAATATTTGTCATTTACGAAAAAATAGTTGCATTTTATTAAAAATATGCGGCATCATAGCTTTCAACGATTACTGTTGGAAATGGGGTTTTTTCAACATTTTTTATTAAAAAATTTGATTTTCGTAAAACTTTCTGTATTCCGCAGAAAATAAATATCCTTGAATGTATAAAGATGAATCAAATAGGATGCTAAATGTCCATTGCTCATTACTTAAAACAATACAAAATCTGCAAATGTTGAGTTTAATCAAAATCTTTTGATACAAAGTTTCTTGTTTTCCAATATAAACCAATAACTCAGCGGTTGATGGTTCAGCTAATGGATAAGATACCTATCCGTTGTTACTCCTAAGACCAATGGATAAGATATATATCCGTTGTTACTCCTAAGACCAAATATGACGTTTTTACATGATTCTTATTGTGACGGGCACTAGTCTGCTATATGTGTAAGAAACATCATACACACACAACACAATACATATGATACTTACATACATACAAACGCTAAACGTTATTATATAGATTTGCCCAGAAAGGTTCATTGTACAATGTACATATATAATGTATAAATTAGCTGAAGAAAATGGCGCTTTAAATATTAAACCATCCGATAAATAGTTCACGAAAATTTAAATAATAATAAACAATTTGTAAATATATCTGATCTTAGTAAAGTGTTAGCTAAGAAATAAATAAGATATTTTACTGTCCCAGGACCATGCATGGAAAGTTCCGATTTTACAAGAAATATTAAATACAAGAATGAATAATTTATATTTTGAAGGAATCGATGATTACGTAATAACTGAAATGATAAATATCAATGATATCAATGTCGCCTATTAGTGCCAATTTAGCATATTTTTTTTTGTAAAACTTTATATTCAAAATATCTAAACAAATTTGAACTACACCATTTATGTATGTATATGTTTGTGTGTGAATAAATCTTTATAACATGATAAGAACAATGGTGAATAGCCAAATATGTATGATCTTTTGTTTGTTCCACAGCGGTAAAATAATTTTCTCTTTTTATTTGTGTGCCCACGTTTACTATGAAGCAAAATATTCCTTCGGCTGAAATATATATTTCCAGGGCTACAAGAGTAAGTTTGTGTGGAAAAAAAAAACAAAGAAAGGGCGTTGCGACACTTTAATGCATAACTTTCCTATTTGTCTGAATGTCTGTGGTTTCTGATACTGTACAAATACGAAAAGATAACAAGAGAAGAATGTATTAAATGCATAGATTTAAAGGTTCAATACTCTTTAGTTCTACCATTAATTAAATACAATGAATTGAGGAGAGATATCATCAAACCTGAACCATTTATGGTATTCCGAGATACCTGGAGATTAACGTGCATTACAATCCTTTTATAATCACACCATTACTTTTCTGCTTTTGAATCCTTTTAAAATTACACCATTACTTTTCTTCTTTTGAATCCGTTTAGACTGCCTGATAAGTTTATTAAAGGTGTAAACATCTATTAAAAAAGTATTAAGTGAGCTGTAATAATTATCTTTTCTATGACGAAACAGTACTTTAATATCTAATAGCTATTATAAGCCAGCAATTTAAAAAATTAAATATTTTATTCGTGATTTTACCTTAAATGAAACCCATGGTCTGACTTTACATTTGCAGGCTTAAAGGGACTGTAAAGGAAAAATGAAAAGTGGTCACGTGTCTCTGTCTGTATTATGTGACCAGTATACAGCATGCTCATTAGTGACGTAATACGGACTTACAAATAATATTATCAATTATATCTATTAAAAATAAAAATAAAAATTATAAAAAATAAATGGAGAAAACAAAAGATACAATTAAGTTTCTCTGGGATATCTTCGTTTTTAGATTGGTTGCATATTTGCTGAATATGATCTGTGTAAACCTACTATTTTCATACAAATTTGCACATATATGAATTTTCGTATAAATTTGACACAGTTTTGTATCAATTTCTCGAGATAGGAACATCAGATATAACATTCATGGGTCGCGATCGAGAGCTAAAGTGATCAGCTTTCAGCCTATACCCCTATTTTTCCTTTACAGTTCCGTTAAAGAAACTAAAGACGAAATAGCAAGGTACTCTCAATTTACGAGTGGCACGTCAGATTCACACTGGTCCCTTTCAAGCTTTGTCTGATCAATGATCATGAGATATCCACCATTTCCTCTTTGAAAATTGAATAATACACGATCTCTCGATAAAGTGACTTGAAGATTGCTGCTTCAAAAACAATAAAGAAAATTGTGAGAATTACTCTTCTTTTTAAGGTAGAAAAACGACGATATTTTCCCCCACGTAATTGATCAGATAAAGGTTTTAAAGTGCAACATTTTAAACCTTTACAGGGAAGGGTCATAATCAATTCGAATAGAGTCCAACTGTTCTAAAAATATGTATAGTTCAATATCTGTTTGAAAAGCAACATCTAATTGTTTTGATATCCTTGAAACAAATGTTTTAATATAAAAAAATATTTGAATTAAGATCCATTAGTAATGTCAACTTGTGCCTAGATCTGGGTAAATAATTATGTCATTGAAATATTGACAGCAGAGAATAATATCTTCCAGACAGAATATTAATGAAGAAATATTAAGTTTAATATTGATTTATATCTGTTATTCATAGAAAATAGAATGAAAGAACAAGAAACTAGCGAATTATATATTTAAAATATATTTAATGCAGAACATAGAACTTGTTTAATTTGTTTTATTGAAGGAAACACATCTACTACCAAAAAAAGCATTAGGTGGGAAGGGGGGGGGGTGTAATTTTTGTGCTATAAGCGTTTTTTTCCTAGCCAAAAGTTAGAACTTTAGTGTAGTGATTCTTGGATAGAGCATTGAGCATAGATAAATAAATAAACATAGATAGCTTATGTACGCAAAATCATTAAGAATTGTACAGTCCGCGAACTCATACTTCTAGGGGTCAAAGTGTACTTCAATGATAAGTGGGGTGGTTTGGTGTTTTAATGGATTTCATAACTATTAAACCACTCAGGAGTGAATTTTATTTTGAGAATATCACTGAGCAATATATCATATTGACGATAACTGAAGAAGGACATGAGAAGGACTAAACTAACTTAAATTTCTCTCTACAGAACTCATGTACATCAGAAGTACTCAATGACATAAGAACAGCAAATGTTCACAACCGACCTAGTTAATCTATATAATAGGAATATCTTTAAAACATCTCTGTACATTTGTATCTTTCAAGAGGAAAAATGTCGTCTTATGCACAATCTATCTTTATCTATGGCATTGAACCTCAAATTTAAAAGTGTCCATTTGAGATATTTAGATTAAGTGCTCGATATCCAATATCCACACACAAGTTCTGATCTCGGTGATAAGATTTTAAAAATAAGAAATCGCTATTCTAAAATCTAAAGTCTGAAATATGTATTCGAAGCTGAAACTTTTTATTTGAAGCGATTTATTGCAGCTAATCCGAGGAAACAGCTGATTCTTGAATCTCATGGCAATCATGAAATAAATATTATTTGAAATAATCTTTTTTTAAATATTTGATTTAATCGGACCCTGGTGGAGAGCGGAGTGGAGAGAATAGGAAGGATAATGTTCTGTTGACAGTTTTCCTCCCAACCCTGGTCTTTTCCGGTCTTATCCTCACCATCTCCATCTACTGCTGCTGGAAGATACACGCCGGGAACAGGTAGGAGTTCAAGAGAATGTAGATGTAATTTCAACTATTTATAGAGTAGCATGTCCGATTCACAACCCTCTTAGCTTGGTCCTTGTCCCTGCAGGAAGATGTGAATGAGATATCAATGTATTGAATGAGATATCAATGTTCTGAATGAGATATCAATGTTCTGAATGAGATATCATGTTCTGAATGAGATATCATGTTCTGAATGAGATATCATGTTCTGAATGAGATATCATGTTCTGAATAAGATATCATGTTCTGAATTGTGGAAATCGGGCATGCTTCTTTTTAAATAAGGGATAAATTTAAATTACAAGGACAGTCCCATAGACCGGTACTATGAGTGTTTAGAAATACAGATTAGTCCGGACCAAAAACAAAATATCACAGCGTATTTCAAGTTTAATTAAATTTAAGCAGCAAAAAAAATTTAGGATTCCCTTAATTATTGAGTGTCTACATTATAGTGCATAATGCACACAGTGCAGTGTAAGATGCATCCTATTCAGCACGGTATATGCTGAGCAGTATACAGTGTACTGTACGATTTTTTTGTACCTACAGTGGACAGTTACTTACTTACACTGGAGCAAAAATACCTAATTGGAGAACGATATTTTTGGTGTTGACCATCTTTTAACAGGTTGATTGAAGTTTTAGCTAATATCTGCTCCAAAACAAGGTTTCAGTGTAAACACAAGGAATTTAGTGGCTTCGTTAAAATTCACATTAGACATATTTAAAAAAAGACATATTAGAATTTTGCAGAAATTCCATGGAACAAGAATAGATAAAATGTCTATCACATATCTAATGTCTATAATTCGAACCAGAAAAATACAATTATTCTTGAAATTCTGATCCCAGACAATTAACACTGACAGCCCAAGTTCTGATTGACATGATTTGAATGTCGTGGTGGATAAATATCCCAACCCAACCTGTTTACAGAAAAGTCTGGATCACTGCGCCTAAAATGTGACACCGAACCCCTGAACGCTTTGATGTGAGGTTTAGCCTATAAGAATGAAATATATTGTAAAAATATACATTGTTCAAGTTGAAATATCAGACAGTGCATAGGCATAGACCAGGCAGTTCCAGTCAGTCCAGACTTTGCATCAACATATGTTCATTATTCTATTCAACATGCATAAATGATTAAATTTAGAACTTTTCAATTATTTTTATTTATAAAATATTCATATTTATGAGACGTTTTCAAGCAGTTAAACAAAGTTTACGATAAAAATAGAGAAACATGTTCTAATGGGAAGAGGGGATAGAAGGGGTAGGAGGGGCAGANGGAGGGGATAGGAGGGGTTAGGAGGGATTAGGAGGGGGTAGGAGAAGGGGAGTGAATCTGGGGGGAAAAAAGGAAGAAAAGAGTAAAAAGAGAAAAAAGAAAGAAAGAAGAAACTATGTATGACGAAAGTAGGGAGAAAATGGACAAAAGATGGAAGAACGGATAAAATAAAAAGAAAGGAGGAAAAAAAGGAAATAACAAAGGGAAGTAAGACGGGTAGAAAAGGGGATGAAAAATAGGTTAGTGCATCATAGATTTTGTAGAATTAAAAATCTTGATCGGTAAAAAATAATTTTTCAGAAAAACATAAAAAATTATCAAAATTGATGTCTTATGTCCTTATACATTGATGTATATATGTGTATTAGATATATAGAGAGGCACGACCTAGATTGAAATGAATGCAAGACATTTTAAGAGAATTCCTCAACCAAGTTAAATTCGTACTTTTCCCGTCTAGCCAGCCTGGGCTGGGGTGGGAAAGGGGAGTCAATAAAAAGTTGTATTTCATGAATTAAATGCTTCACAACTTTCAGCATTTTTCAACACATAACATTATTTAAAGATGCGATAAATTTTGTATCAAGTAATAAATTATTTTGATAAGATTTTCTTAATTTTTTTTTCAAGATCTAGAAAATTAAAATAAAAGGTTTCATATAACGAACCCAGATATCATTATTCCTCTAAAATTGATTATCCATTATCCCATAACCGTACGTTTTTTAATCTCCTATCAAAATCTCAATGCGATCCAGTCGGCCGATGTTTAATTTATTTCATATATATTTTTTCTTTTTAGAGTTATAGATAAATATCTAGGTTTGAATTAAGGCATGAATACTAACCAGACAACCACTACTAAATATTTACTTTAACTCCTAAATATACTGTCAATTCTTCACGGCTTTTCTATTCAAGCCTATTCTGGTTCACAATAATGCAGTTGCTTGCTTATTCTGCTCCAGACCGAAACCAACCAATTTACCCCCTGTAAAGTATAGAGGTTTGGTTTATTCTACTCATTTCTGTAGAGGTCAGGGTTATTCTGCTATTCCCTGTAGAGTATAGAGGTTTGGTTTATTATGTTAATTTCTGTAGAGGTTTGGGTTCTTCTGCTTATCTCTAAAGTGGTTTGGCTTATTCTGCTAGATATTTGGTTTAGTCTGCTCATTCGGATTTAATATTATAGTTGGTGTATTCTACATAATCCATTAGAGTGTAAAATTTTGGATTAGTCTGCTCAAACCTGTAGATGTTTGGTTTATTCTGCTCATCCCTGTAGATTGTAGAGATTTAGGTTAGTCTGCTAATCCCTGGAGAGGTTTAGGTTTATTCTCATATTTTCTGTAGAAATAAGGTTTTGTCTCTTCTCCTCTGTAGAAATATAGTTTTTCTCCTCTATCCTGTAGTCTCCTGTAAAAAAGGGGGTTTTCTCTTCTCACCTGTAGAACTAAGGTTTTTTCTAATAATCCTAGTGACCTTTGCTTTAAATGTTACATGGTGACATGCTTTTTCATGTTGAGTTAAATTTTGTTTTTACAGATTAAATCCCCCCCCCCCTGATTACTGATACTCTGTGGAGAACTTGTTTAGACCATGCCCTATCCTACAGAATACAATTCTTAAACTTGATTCAATAGTTTAACTAAAGAGTGTCCGAACCAATGAAACCAGGAGAGATCTCAAGATACAGATCAGACCTGAACCTGCTTCTAGATAGGAGTAACGCTGCTGGACAAAAAATATACAGTCAAGTTTTTCTACACGCAGCATTATTGGTAGTTTGACAGATCGTTATTTAAGAGGATTAAATACAGGGCCGCAACTAGGGGGGGGGGCGTTCGGGCTCACGTCCCCCCCCCCTGTAGGGTCATCTGTAAGGTCTGTAAGGTCATCTGTAGGGTCATCAAAAAATGTACATGAAATTCTTAATTTTTAAGCTTATTTTACAACCATTAAAAAATGCATAACAGGCATAATTTCAAGCGATCCTCCATTTAAATAGATATATGCAATGGTATCCTTAAAACCTTTCTCTGATTCGTATTTTTTTTCCTTGTCTCTGCTTAACAAATCTGCTAGTGGCTTCAATAGAGAAACTGCAGTTGAAAATTCTTGGGTAGGAAAACAGAATATCCCCATAAAATGTTCTCAAAGAAAAGATAAAAGGGACTGTTTTAAAATAAAGGGTCACTTGAAATTACGCCGACAGTACCATGAAACAGATGATCCGAATAGGACACTTTCTTCAAATTTTTAAAAACAAAGAAAGAGGTTCAATACTTACATGCTGGCAAGTTGCACCTTCATTTAACACTATTTAACAATATCTGCCCTGTTTCATTTTGCAAAAATTTAGATTTAAAAAAAACTTTTTTTACATGTGAATAAAAAGTTACTTTGTTTCTATATATTATTGTTCATTTAAATGCTGTGTTGATTATGGTTTAATGATATATAATTAATTGCAATGAAAAGTTTAAAGTGGAATTTTTTGTACCATTTCACAAATTTAAAGTAAAATCAAAATGCGGCCCCCGCCTCGTTTACTTTGTTCATTTGGTGCGCCCCCCCCCCTTCATAAACACCCAGTTACGGGCCTGATTGAATAAATAATAGAATTCGAAAAATATGTTTAGTATATATAAATATATATAGATATATATGTATATGTAGATGAAACTACAGTAAGACGTAGGATTAAAACAATATCAATTGGGTTCAGGGATTTCATGTTTAGGGTAAAAGGATTATATTAAGAGCATTATTAACAGAAGTGATGTGGATAACAGGATTAAAAAGGTTCGAACAAATCTGTTTGGGATTATAGGATTAAAAATGTATGTAGGATTAGAACAGAACTGATTCGGTTAACAGAATTGGAATAGATAGGATTAGAAATTGTATTTGGTAAGATTAAGATTAAAAGAATTAGAATTAGAAAATGACTAAGAACTAAAATTATGACAAGAATTTCTACAAATAATTCTTAAGAAATTACAAGACATGTGATGGTAGGTTTTGAGTCATAGGAAATGTTGAGCCAGGTTGAGTCATACTCACTTCGTCCTGAAACATGTTTAGATAAAAATGCATCTCACCCTGCCCCCATCATAGCTTACTCAGACAAAATTATCTAAAATTTACATATTCTTATTCATTTATCGTTGATTTTCTTGTTTTATCTGTTAAGAGTGCCAGTTGTGCTCCTACCTATCTATCTATCAACATTTTTCGTGCAATGCTTAGTTAGGCTGAACTAAAATAGGCCTGAATGAGACATGCAGTAGACTTACATACTTAGATAGCAATATATAGCCTGATAGATAGATAGATAGGTGGATAGCTATATAGACAGAGCGACATGGAGATAGATAGATAGATAGATAGATAGATAGATAGATAGATAGATAGATAGATAGATAGATAGATAGATAGATAGATAGATTAATACTAACTGCCTGAGTCCTCAGGCACACTGCCTGAATGACTGCTTTTGCCTGTAACAAACTAAATCTTTGTTTTGACCCACTTTCACTTGTCAGATTTTGATAAAATTTAGCTTTTTGGAAAGCATATGACATAAGGAAACGGATTTTACAAGTTTTGCGAAAAAAATTGCAAATTTTTTGCAAACAACCTGTCAAAGGTCATTTAAAATTTGCAAAAATTTTTGCATATTTGAAATGGCATGGTCAAGGGCTTTTCAAAAATGTATAATTTTTCATTTTTTGGCCAATTTTTTTTTTGCAAACATTTTTACTATATAACTGGATTTTGCGATAAAAAATTCAATTTTTGCAAATTTTCAAATTTTTTTGCAGATTCTAAAAGTAAAGCACAAGAGCTTTCTAATGATGTATCATTTGTCATATTTGAACATAAAACATGGGATTTAGAGGGGGGGGGTCAAATTGACCCCCCCCCAGCATATCCTGGTTTTCAAGTACCTCAGCAGGGATAGGGTTAAACTTCACAAATACCCCCTAAGTTAAAAATATTGATTTATAATCTTGAATATGACACTAAATAAATAAACAATAATATTCGGAGTTTATATGATAATCCTACAGGTCAATTTATTTCAATATTTGTTCATTTATGCATTTATTATTAAGGGGGGGGGGGTAAAGTATAACGGATGGATGATGTTTATATCCAGGCCATGTTTCGATATTTTTTTTATCAAAACAGCAAACATACAGATTTCATCGTCATAAAGTCATAGATTGAAATAAAAAATCTAAATCATGATTAAATATTGCCATTTTTTATTGAATGATATTACTATTAATGTTTATTGTTAAAAATTCAGCTGAACTTCAAGAATTTCCGAAGAAAAAAATGTACGGCTATATCTTTTAAATACTTGATTTAATCTCATTCTCCAATTTCATTAGAAGAAATAAAATGCATAATATCAGATAATGATCTCAGAAATAAATATAAATTTTTAAATATGGACAGTTAAAAAAACTTGTTTTTCAATTCGTGTATAGATTAAATACGTATGTCAGATGTTTATAAATGACGGTTTACTGACGTCACACCTTTGTTCATTCATAAGTTTACCCATGCAAATACCGGTGTTTACATTATATCAGAAGAGACAATAGCTAAAGGCAAATTATTTTTCAACAAATATTTCATAGACATAAATCTGTATCATTCATATTTGGGTTGAGCTTTGTTAGTTTTTTGGTTTTCAATAAACATTGAAACTGCTTAACCGGTTATGAACAAAATGTTACTGATATCTCACCATGTGACCTTATATAGGGTAAGTTTATCTACTATTTAATTCCTAATTTTTAAAAAGAAAACAGAAAGTTTTGCTCATGTGTACATTAATAATCTGTTTTAAAAATCTTGTTTAACAGTTGAATATTGAGCAGATACATATTTAGATAGAAAGATGGATGATATTTTGTGGTGTAATCTCAAGAACTTCAAATATACAGATAGATAGATTGAGAGAGAGAGACTTAAAGCTTTACAATTTCATCATGCACTTCTGAACGCCGATATAGTCCTTCATCCGTCCTTGAACAGCTTAAAACAACAGCTAAACTTACGTTACATAATAATAATGAAATAATTTGGGATAAAACGTTAACATTCCTTTTTTTCTGATTATCGATTGCTGAGTAATCTGTGAGTTTATCTCGAAAATGGAGTTCAAATTACCTGAAAACTGAATAGTCTACGCTCGCGCCCAGTGTGAACTCACAGTTTCTGTAGATAAATAAGGATATTGTTGTAAATTGAACACGGTACTCTACACAAGGAAACTACGCAGACAGTTCCTTTAAGCAAAAGATATAAACCAATCTACTTATCTTAAAAGTAATGTAGCCAACCATTCTATCTGGGGACTGAGCCCTTGTACTGTACTGCCCTTCTAAAAGCACAGAAATGAAGTTGATTCTTTTTTAATTACTTAAAATTTCCTTTAAACTCAATAAAGTTAGTTAGCACTCACTGGACTTACCAAGAAATTTCGAGAAGATGGATTAACGAAATTAGTCGTTGACCACAAACTCAAATTTTCTAACCCCTCTATCTTTTCAACCTTAGCATAAAAACTTTGATATTTCAAAAGGAAGCTTTTTTAATCTTTCTGAATTCATATTTTGAAATAACTAATCTCTATAACAAATATACAAGATACTATAGAAAATCTTAGTTTGTATCATTCTATTATCTTTCACATTCTTTATCTGGTTTAATTTTGCCAATATAGTTCAAGATCATTTCAGCAAAACATTTCATTTATTAACAACAAATTTACATAAGTTATGAACATAAATAAACATGAAAAAACGGTCAATACTTTTTGAATAATTATATAGATAAATACTTCAATATCATACCATCATGGTGTAAATTCCGAATCTTTTCCACGTCATGAATTTAGTATGATCGATTTAAGCGTAATATGATGAAATTTGACGACACTTTTAGCCCAACATACAGAAATCAATTATAATTTTATCAAATATTAATTGTAAATTATCTACGCCGCCGGCTACAAATCTGTGCCTTATTACTGTTTAGTGTTTAATGAATATTTCTAAAGACATCGGTATTTTTGTTTATAGCTTTCATTCAAATAGTTTAACACTCAATTTTTGTTTGAATCGTGTAGCCGGGAATATAATCTGGTATTCGGGTGTATAATCATTATATCCCGGTCTGGGGAATCCGTATAAACCGGCTCCATACATAACATATACCCTGAGTTCCTGGAACCCGGTTGGTTCAACTTATTTCACCACGATTTGAATGAACACGGTAGAACGGAGAGAGAAGGAGAGAGGTTTAGTTCTCTAATAAACTCTCACAGGAACGGATACGTTGCCTAGCTGTATATATTTAAAAATAAGAGTTATAAATCAGGAACACTTGATATTCTAGTTCTGTACCTCGCTATTTACTGTTATAAAACTTCATCTATAAGGTTTGTTGCATACAATTTTTAAAATTTTTATTATTTAGTTTTTTCTTCCTTCTGTTCCGGGCGGCTGTTTCATATCAAGTTTTAATTTTTAAGAAGTTTTTGATAAACGTCCCCATATTGGGTTTAGTTTATTGTCAGCGGTCCTAGCTACACAACCTACTGTGAGTGTGGGGGGAAAGCTTGAGATTGCAAGCAGTCCAACCTTGTGCCAATTTTAATATTTAAACGAGTTTTATTATCAAATATCAAGTATTCGTTTCGGCATTTTTTTCGATAAATTTGACCCCCCCCCCCC